>NC_084902.1:19202845-19502845 GCF_949316345.1 Pungitius pungitius | reverse complement strand
CAGCAACAAAGTTTGTCCAAAACTCACAATATTCACGGTGGCTTATCATCACAGTCTTAAGGCTTATATTCCCAGTTTTGAAGTGGATCAGATTAAAGGGCTAGGAAATGGACATCTGACTGTAGAAATTTTGCATTGACCTAGGCCAATAGGTGGCGCTATACATTTTCGAAAATCCTTTCATGGCAATACTTATAGGCCTACACAAGCATCATGAATCAAAATTTCTAGCCAGAAATATCAATGTTCCTTGGAGTTATACCATTTTACATTTTTGAGAAAAATCGTCAAAAATCGTCCAAACTGCACGCAAGCTCACGGCCAGGTAGTTTTATGAAAACTCTTGATTTTAATAACTTTTGACCCCAAGGGGGTCAGGATCAACTTTCCCGATTTTGAAATCGATCGGAGTTAAACTCTCGGAGGAGTTCGTTCGTTTGTAAAACCAAAATACGGTGGAAATTGCGAAAAAAAGGCCAAAATACAGTAAATCACCATAGCGCCCCCTAATGTTCGATTTTTTTTAAATTCTCAGGGGAAGTTCTAGGACCCAATGTGAACATGTCCTAAAGATTTGGTGGCGATAGGCCTTTTACTTTTAAAGTTATTAGTCTTTCCTTTTTAGGCCACACCCCCTACAACTTGATTGGTCCATCAATTAAAAACGCAATGAGATATCAACAAGCTTTTGATAACTTTTGATGGCATTGAGCCAATGATCATTTTGGTGAAGATTTCGTCAAAATCGGACCAAGCGTCTGGGAGGAGTTTGCAAAAACGTGTTTTTCACAAAATTCAAAATGGCGGCCATAAAACGGTAGGCGCATTTGCATACCATGATTGACTTTTTTGTAGAGCACATCCAAGAGCACCTGTGTGCAAAATTTCAAGTCAATCCGTAAAAGTGGACAAAAATGTCCCCAGAGGCAGCACTTTAGGGGGCGCTAGAGAGCACTTTTTTTCATCGCCAAATTGCGCGACCCCAAGAATATATAAATTTTTCGCACTTCTGAAGCGCACGCAAAAATTCAAGAGTTTTTGAACATGGCAAAGGCCCCAAAAGTGCGATTGAAGTGGTGAAATAATAAGAATAATAATAAGAAGAATTCTTGCAATTTCAATAGGGCTTTCGCCCGACTTTCAGTCGGCTCAGGCCCTAATAATAATAATTCTTGCAATTTCAATAGGGCTTTCGCCCGACTTTCAGTCGGCTCAGGCCCTAATTAAAGCTGCAAGCAGCGATGAACGGGCCTTCGCCTATTCTCGCACGTCGGGGTGGGGCGGCGGTCGGCCGGGCTCGCGGGTCAAAAAAGACTAAAGAGACTAAACAAATCATTCTCGGGGCTGCCATTCAAACCTGAATCTGCGGCCTCGCGAACGGAATCCACCGACGCCGGGCTGTTGCCCCGCTGCAAAAGACCTGCAGAGTAATTGTTACGGGTCTCGGGCACGATGACCACGATAACAAAAAGATGCATTCCTGTAAAATAAAGGTAGAGTCTGAAGCGCAAGAATCACAGCAAACGCTCGTCTCGTTCTCCAGTTTGCGTCCGTATAATTGATTCAACACACGTACAGTTTACATCCAGTGCATTTTTCTTGTCCTGTAAATCTTATAGACGCAGTCTCAATCAAGGTTAATTCACACCTTGGTTTAGTCGAGGTACAAGGACGACAGCTAACCCCACCTCTTTTGCTCCATCAAGATATGTTAACTTTTTAACCAAACCCGCCGGATGACGAAGTGGCTGTCTTCCTGAAGAGAGCTTTGCTGAATGAAATAATTAATAATACATTGACTAAGATACGCTCTTCCTCCAGGGCTTAATATATTGGTAAGTTCAGTTTGAATCAGTTAAGCCATGTAGAAACTTTGCATTGACCCAAGTCATTAAAATTAAAAAAGTTCCAAGCCATCCAGGCCTATATGTCGTCAAGACAATTGAGTAGTTGTCCAACAGAGTTATCCTTTTTTGTTTTAAGATAAAAACCATAGCTGTTATTACTGCCTAATATAGTTCCAATTGACCAACTACATGAAACATTTCCACACCATATTGACTATCATAAAACGTATACAACTCTTATTCACATATGAACATTGCACTTTAGAATGTATATTCATTAACTCAGCATGTACCGAAGCATATTCTCATGTAAAAAATCAAAATATGTACAACATGACTAATGAAAGATACTGCCCCTGCATACTGAACAAATATTACATCCTGTATTCATTAAAGACATGTAAAGTTACATGAGGAGTGTTATTAAAGTCCATAACCTGAATAGAGCTTACTTTGAACAGAAATACATTAAGTTAAAGCTTTAACAGGGGCACACCGGTCCTGCTCAATTGAGAGTTATTCTAACTCATTAACCAGAACACAACAGATAAATCCCCCGTAACAACATCCATGCATTCCAATGTGTGTGACAGTCAGCAACATAGAGCCATGGATGCGGCAAACGACAGGCCAAGCTTAACACTGTTGCTCTTAACTGAATGCAGGAAAACATGAACTAACATCATTCAAGACTACCCATAACGAAGAGATCCTTGTATACAATAATGTCCAATGTTGTTCACACTGCGTCCTCAGTATTATGTCCACTCGCAGCTCTCGGTTCTGCCCGTTCTGTTAAAAAAAAAGGAGTCACACTTGCTGGCCCCGTTGCTGTGGGTGGACAAGGTGGCGTCACTTGTGGCACTTGTGGCCAATACTCACAAACGTCTGTTAGTGGCGTGGGAGAGAGAGGGGGGAGAAAGCCGTTGAGCTCCGGGCACATCACTGGCTGTAGAGGCAAGGCGGCTGGCTGCCGTTTGCGTTCGCGGTGAAGCCTTCGGCGTTGGTGACGAGCTAATAACGTTTCTAAAGTTAGCTAAACACTTCACTAGCTAGCGAGGAGACCCCGCCTAGCACTCCACGAGCTATACTTTGCTAAACTAGCACAGTCCACTGTAATGCTACCCCCGGGGTCTGCCGCGCGCTGCTCTGCGCATGTCCTTCAACACAGACTAGGGGACGCTGGGTGATGGAGTTCTTTTATCCCCGTGAAGCTACCGTAGTTAGCTTAGCTAAAAGACGTATGCTGGTTTTTTATTGTTCAGTGCTAAATAAAAACCCTCTTGAATGTAGAACACAACTCACGTCTGGCCTCATACCATGACAGGCACATTAATGTTGACAATTAACTTCGTTAGCCTTGTGTTCACCTTTCCTGCCGGTCCGTCTCTGACCGTAGTCGGAGTTTGCAGGGGGAGGCGTTGCTGTCTGCTCCAGGGCCAAAGTACTGTTGGCTAAGTAAACTTTGGGGTTAATTCCCTTCGTCCCGGGGTTGGTGAATAAAAGTCCGCTTTACTTTCTTTGAGGATTTATTAATCTAACACTGAGTAACACAGTTACAGTACAGACAATTCTCCGGCCGCTACATCCACTCCGTCATCACAACAACAACACAACTTCCTCATGCGCTCTCCCCCTCCGTAGCCCGTGCGTGTAGCTCTTAAAGGGGCCGCACCATTTTCTCTAGTAACATCACCATGACGTATGTTGCAGAATACGTCTATTTAAATCCAGATGTAAATATATTGAACTGTCCGTGTTATTTGTCCAGGTTAGATGTGTCGTAACTCGCAACCAGCTGCCCGGTCCGCCAGCTGAGTGCCTCAGTCTGCTGTTTGATTCTGTTCATGTGCCACGGAGCAGCTTCTGTCCTTAAACTGAAACGATTTTCACAAACCTGCTCTTAAGTGTAGTTGTTTAAGTCAAACACATCAGCAAGGAGCGTAAACTGAATCATTTTGTTCGTTAGATCAGACGACACGCGTTTAAAAAGAGGAGGAAAAAAAAAAAATTCGTCGGGAGTCGATCCCACGACCACAGCATCGGGGGGCCAACACCTTACTCACAGAGCTATTCTTTCAGATGGATTTGAGAATTCGAAAACTCAATGAAATAGGATTGGTCACTCTCCGCCAAAAATACAGGTAATATTCACACTAAAAAAATTATAACTGCCTTCCTGTTTGTTTTAGAGAAAATTCCTCAGAGACTTTTTTAAATCTCCCTTTAATACATTTGGTAAAAAATCAGAGGACTTGTCGGTCAAACAGGGTGCGGGCGGGGCTTCGTCAAAATCTTCCAGGGGGCGCAATGGAGGCAATTTTTCACTTTTGATCCAAAACTGCACATCAGGTCTGTAAAGGTCATCACGTAGAATACTCACAGAGGTTTTCAAGAGTTTTGGAGTGTGCCGAGGCTCAGAAGATGTGCTTGAACTTTCATGCGGAGATAGCGTCGTCACAGCAACAAAGTTGGTCCAAAACTCCCAATTCTCACTGTGAGCCATCGTCACAGTCTTACGTCTTATATTCCCAGATTTGAAGTTGATCAGATTAAAGGGCTAGGAAATGGACATGTAAATGTAGAAACTTTGCATTGACCTAAGCCAATAGGTGGCGCTATACTTTTTCTAAAATCACTGCATGGCATTACTTAAAGGCCTACACAAGCATCATGAATATACATTTATAGCCAGAAATATCAATGTTCCTTGGAGTTATACCATTTTACATTTTGGAAAAAAATCTTCCAAAATTGTCCAAACTGCACGCAAGCTCACGCCCAGGTAGTTTTATGAAAACTCTTGATTTTAATAACTTTTGACCCCAAGGGTGTCAGGAACCAGTTGCCAAATTTTTAAATGGATCGGATTTAAACTCTCGGAGGAGTTCGTTCGTTTGTAAATGCAAAAATTGAAGGAAATTGCCAAAAATACACAGAATCACCACAGCGCCCCCTAATGTTCAAATATTCTGGGAAAATTTGGGGATGTTCTAGGACTCATTGTGAACATGTCCTCAAAATTTGGTGAAAATGACGGTTAGAAAAAAAAAAAGTTATAGGCCTTTGAACTTTCAGGACACAAACCTACAAACTTCATTGGTCCATAACTTTATTGAAAAATAAGATATCAACATTCTTTCAATAACTTTTGATCGCATCGAGCCAACGATCATTTTGCCGAAGATTTCGTAAGAATCGGACCAAGCGTCTGGGAGGAGTTCGCAAAAACGTGTTTTTCACAAAATTCAAAATGGCGGCCATAAAACGGTAGGCGCATTTGCATACCATAATTTTTTTTGTGTACAGCACATCCAAGAGAACCTGTGTGAAAAGGTTCCAAGTCGATCGGTAAAAGTAAAAAAAAAAATTAACATTGCGGCCACTTTGGGGGGCGCTAGAGAGTTCTTTTTTCTCTCCTCTAATTGCGGGACCCGAATCATACGTCAATTTTGCGCACTTCTGATGCGCGTGCAAAAATTCAAGAGTTAAATAATAAGAAAAAGAAAAATTCTTGCAAAAACAATAGGGCTTTTGCCCGACTTGCAGTCGGCTCAGGCCCTAATAATTCTTACAGTTTCAATAGGGCTTTCGCCCGACTTGCAGTCGGCTCAGGCCCTAATAAGAATAATTCTTGCAATATCAATAGGGCTTTCGCCCGACTTTCAGTCGGCTCAGGCCCTAACTATTGAATAACTTAAAAAGGATCTATTAACGCAAGATTAGAGTATTGTATATAGAGAGAACGACACTTACAATGCATATGATGATGAAAAAATACGGTAAAAAAAGGAAGTGCAAAGAAAACAAATGGATGTCTAAGGGGTTACTGAATGCGTGCAAAAAAATCACTTCATAAAAACTATAAAAAATAGAACAAAAGAGGCGGAGGATGAATATAAGAAATATAAAAATAAATTGACCGGGATCATAAGAAAATGTAAACAGGATTACTACAATCATTTGTTAGATATTGATAAGAATAATATTAAAGCATTGTGGAATATCTTTAATAGTTTAAATGGAAACAAACAAGCATCTCTTTACTAACAATAGGCCAGTTTCCCTATTACCACAATTTTCAAAAATCCTAGAGAAGGTTTTCAATTCTAGACTTGACAGTTTTATTTAAACAAATAA
This sequence comes from Pungitius pungitius, assembly GCF_949316345.1. Taxonomy (NCBI): domain Eukaryota; kingdom Metazoa; phylum Chordata; class Actinopteri; order Perciformes; family Gasterosteidae; genus Pungitius; species Pungitius pungitius. Next base: position 19,496,858 of record NC_084902.1, on the reverse strand, counting down.
TTTACTCTCAGATTATCAGTTTGGTTTTAGGAATAAGTGTTCGACTTCGCATGCACTGTTTAACATAATTGATGAAATAACTAATTCTGTAGACAACAAGAAATATGCAGTAGGGTTATTTATTGACCTAAGTAAGGCATTCGACACAATAAATTATGACATTTTAAGTAAGAAGTTAGAACAGTATCGGATCAGAGGGGTAGCCCTACTGTGGGTTACTAGTTATCTAAAAAATAGAAAAAATGTGTGGTTATAGGAGACTATCAGTCAGGTTATCAATAAATTGTGTGTGGCTTACCTCAAGGTTCAATTCTGGGCCCAAAATTGTTTAACATTTATATAAACGATATTTGCAAAACGTCTAAAATACTTAAGATTTATTTTGTTTGCAGATGATACAAATATTTTGCATCCAGAAACGATTTAAAACAACTGTGTCAAATGGTTACTTTGGAACTCAAATGGGTGGTTTCAACAAAACAAACTCTCACTAAATCAGAGTAAATGCAAAATGATGATATTTGGAAAAGGTAATTCCAATGCCCAGGAAGTTATTAAGATAGACGGTGTCTTTATAGAGCGAGTGCATGAATTCAAATTCCTTGGAGTTATTATATAAAAAAAAAATCTCCGACAGGCAGAGACGCAACGCGAGTCGCATTCTTAAGAACCACGTCTTAATAAACCCCACGTTTACCTAAACTCTACTAATTAACAACAACCGAAGTAAAAAAAATTAATTTGAAGCCGAAGAAATCCTTTAAATTTATGGCGAAAGACCCGTGAACCTGACGACAGAGAGGGAGAGAGAGAGCTGTTCACTTCTCAGTGTTCTGTGTGTGAGCCGAGCGGGACACAGCAACACAAACAGTATGTGTGTAGGGGAGGGGCGCTGTGACTACCAGCCAATCACAGAACGCAGACACAGACAGCTACCCAATGAGGACTTTTATTCAATCCGATCACAGATATTGACTTGTATTACTCGTATAATACTCGTACTCGGCAAAAGTGCTTTATCCGTACCGGATACTCGGCTGAAACAAGTATCCGGCTCATCTCTACAAACTACTACCAAGTCAAATACAACGAAGGTTTGAAGAACGTACTGGTGGTTATGCGTTACGTGATGAATTGAATTTTAGGACGCAAAAACATAGTACAACCTTGAAAAGTTTTAGCCTTACGGTTAATGGGGTGCAATTGTGGAATAACTTTGAGATGGACATGAAACAATGTCCAAATATCAACCTGTTAAGTATAAAGAGAAAATATTGTCCATTAGGAGTATTCTACCATGAGCAGACATTATAAGTGTGTATAATCCCTTTTGCTTTTGTTTTGTAATTGTTGTTGATGTTGTTTTCTTGTATTTGGCACTATGGTCTGTCTGTAGTACTATTGTGAGATGACAAATTTTATTTAATTTTGGGGTGGGCGCTTATAAGCTCTTTTGCTTCGGCACACTCCTTTTGAGCAGAATGGTTACTGCTCAAATAAATGAATAAATAATAAATAAATGGTATGCAAATGCACCTCCCGAAATTTTCAGCCATTTTTAATTTTGTGAAAAACATGTTTTTGCAAACTCCTCCAAGACACTTGGCCCGATTCTTACGAAATCTTCAACAAAATGATCATTTGCTCGATTTCTTCAAAATTTATTGAAAACATTTTGATATCTAATTTTTCATTAAAGTTATGAACCAATGAAGTTTGTAAGGGGTGTGGCCTAATAGTTAAAGGCTTATAATGTCACAAAGGCCTGTCCTCACCAAATCTTTAGGACATGTTCACATTGAGTCCTAGAACATCCCCAAATATTTTCAGAATATTTGAACATTAGGGGGCGCTATAGTGATTCTCTGTATTTTTGCTTGTTTTTTGCAATTTCTATTGTTTTTTGGATTTACAAACAAACTCCTCAGAGTTTAAATCCGATCGATTTCAAAATCAGGCAATTCTGACACCCGTGGGGTCAAAAATGATTAAAATCAAGAGCTTTCGTAAAACTACCTGGGCATGAGCTTGCATCAATTTTTGACAATTTGCTTGAAAATGTGAAATGTTATAACTCCAAGGAACAAACTTTGTTGCCGTGACGACACCATATTCGCATAACACTTCAAGCACATCTTTTGAGCCTTGGCAAACTCAAAAAGCTCTGAGTGTCCTAGGTGATGACCTTTACAGACCTGATGTGGAGTTTTGGTTCAGAAATGGACGAACAAAATCAACGAAGCAGTGCTGGCACCCTGTTTGACCTACAATTATGGTGATTTTTGAACAAATGTATTACAGGGAGACTTACAAAAGTCTCTGGGGATGCTCTATGCTCTAAAACAAACAGGACGTCAGTTATAATTTTTTCGGTTTGAATATTCCCTCTATTTTAGTCTTACTATTATATCAACCTAAAGAATTAAACAATAACATTTAAGAACTAAATGACTGCAAATGAATAGTCCCTACAGATCGCACTCTTTGCCTTGACTGAATGGACATGATCCAACCTATTTCACTGACGTTTTGATTACTAAAATGCAAAAGAGCCAATGGCCTAAGGTTAGTCCAAGCTAATCAAGCTGTAGACCTGGGTTCAATTCCCTTAAGAGGCATGGTTTTTCAATTCTTTCCCAAGGTGTCAAGTGTGTACGATTTTTTTTTGTTATCATTGCAACCCCTTTCTGCAAGGTTTATGGTGGCCATTCATCAAGGACCTGGGTAAAGAGCTTATCATGCCACATTTGAAAAGGCTCATGGAGGGCATTTCCTAGAGATGAGCCGGATACTCGGCTGAAACGAGTATCCGGTACGGATAAAGCACTTTTGCCGAGTACAAGTATTATACGAGTAATACGAGTCAATATCTGTGCTCGGATTGAATAAAAGTCCTCATTGGGTAGCTGTCTGTGTCTGCGTTCTGTGATTGGCTGGTAGTCACAGCGCCCCTCCACTACACACATACTGTTTGTGTTGCTGTGTCCCGCTCGGCTCACTCACACACAGAACTCCTCTCTCCCTACCTCAGTCACCAGGTTCGCGGGTCTTTCCCGATAAATTTAAACGATTTCTTCGCCTTTATTTTTTTTTACTTCGGTTTGTTGTTCTTAACTAGTAGAGTTCAGGTAAACGTGGAGCTTGTTAAGACGTGGTGCTTAAGAATGCGACTCGCATTGCGTCTCTGCCTGTCAGAGTTTTTTTTTTCAGTCGGCTCTAACCAGTTTTTTTTTTTACTTCACGCACTGACCTCTCTCTCTCTCTGTCTCTCATCAGTTTTTTTTACCGTCTGCTAGCTCTCTTCACGCACTCAGTGTCTGACGTTGACTAGTTGTGTTGAATAACTCAATATTTATTTATTTATTTATTAAGCCACACACACACTTCCCCTCTCTCTCTCATGATCATCAGTGATACGAATTAAGAAGGAATGCTGTTTTAACCGCAGAAAGGCTTAACCTGACAATTCATGGAGTAAATCCTTCCTACTTCCGGGTTAGGCCCCGCCCAGTCCGAGTACGGATACGGATACAGATAATTCATATGGTTCAACAGATACAGATACAGATAATGCTGTACTCGCTCATCTCTAGCATTTCCCACATCCACGCATATTGTAGGCGCTGCGACCACCCAGGCACTTTGGGACATCAGACAGGAGGGCCAAGTGAAGAGGAAGTGCAATTGTGTGATGGAATATTTTGCAGTCAATCGTAGAATGATAAATAAAGGCTCTGAATCATATGTGTCTTTCTCTGTTCATTTTCTTGCAAGGGAAAAAAGGTCACAACAGCACAGCAGACTGTCAAGAAACCTTTTTTGCCCTTCCCAACAGAGCAAGGCCGTTCTTATACTTCAGTTTAGTTACAGGTGGCCTCAAAAGGAAAACTTGCTTACATCCAACACATGTGATCCAACTTGTTGAATCTCTACAGCCAAGACACTGGGTACATCTTATCAATGTGAGACACTATAGCTCTTTTCCCATGGCCTTGCCATCCCAGCACTTGCAATAAATCAATAAATTGGTTTTACAATGAAGCATTTCATATAGTTGGCCATTACATGGTTCATGACTGTCAGTCAGCAGGTTTTCAAAGTGCACCAGCCCGGTGTACAAGAATCACAAACATGTGATTGTCATTTGTGAGCCGGTTATGCACTGAGATAGCAATTTGGACTGTTTATTGAATTAATTTTCCTTTCATTTCTTTTTCCATTTTATACATTCACTACAGTAACATTACAGATACACACGCAGGTCATTATCTCGGTTATCGATAGTATGGTGTATGTTATGTGTGAAAAAGGAAACATTTCAAACATTAAATGTGTTATTCTTTGGTCGAAATGATTGCTAAAATAATATTCTTGACTCAGGTGAGACTTGTATATAAATTTGATTTTCAATAATTAAATTACTTTTGAAAACCTTTCAGTACAGCAGGGTCTGTGGCAGACTGGCTGATCAAGGGTCGGTATGTGTAGGGGCCAAGTACACATGCCATCCCAGGATAACCTTTTTTTTTCGAACGCGTGTCCGGCTGACCGCTGTCCCCCCCGTCATGCAAGGGGAGGCAAAGGCCCGTTCAACGCTGCTCGTTTATAATTGCACTCTAATTTTACTCAAATAATGTATTTTCAGTGAATCCAGAAATATTGTATTTAACCATGTACTGACATTTTACTGTACAAACTTACAACTGGTAAGTTGAAAAGGTATAGTATACAAAGTACTTTAGACTTCTAATGTATGAAGTTCATCGTCCTGTTTTTTCTTATTTGATTGTAAAGCTTCCCATATATCCAAGCCTTAAATTCATACCAGTAACATATTTTAGTTTCAACAAATGTTCCTGCATTTTTCTTTGTCAGTAAAACTTACACAATAAAAAAATATGAATAAACATGCATACAAAAAATGTTTATTTCTAAAATGCTCAATGCATTGCATTATTTAAGCTCAGGGAGGGATTTGTTTGTAATAATCTAAAACAACTCTTTATTAAGGCACTGTTATTGTCAGAACTCTCACGAGTTGTGGCCATTTAAACTCATTAAATAATCCTGAATCTTTGTTGCATCGAATCACAATTAAACCAGGTTCTACACAACATTTGTTTAGATTTTTCACAACAGATTGTACAAATGACACTATATACATTTTAACACTACAGCGGCTGGCCCTTTGACATTCCTGCTGTATGTGAACACCGTTTTCATACACCGTTCCTGCTCTACCATCAGTGTCCCTCTAACAGAGAGATATCTCTTACTCAGCACATTAACGCTCAGCACATATAGGATAAACAATGCCACTGTCAAACCCATCACTAGGCTCCGTCCCAAAATCAATTCCCCACACTCTTCCTGGATTAGACATGGATGACTTAATTGATTTAGTACAGTCAATGATCTTCAAACAAACAGGCTTTTCAAACTTGAAAAGGGAGTGACAGCCACAGAACCTGAACTCTTTGTAGATGACAAATCATTCCTTCAGGCAACAGACGTTATTCTCAACAATGGTGGCTGGCTGCTGCTGAAAAGGTATCTCTCCACCATTACTGTAGGCTACAAGAAATTGGGTGAAAAGTAAACCAAAACCAACGATGTGTCATTGCTGCAGTTTACCAATTGAAGATACATTTATGTGAACAAATATACCTTGTGGTTGGCACCTGCCTCAGAGTAGTTGGGGAAGGTGGCACAGCGATGCTTTCTCTGGGTTTTACCGACTTTTACACCACAGTTTAATCTTGCCTTCGAGATCAGAGATCAGAGTCCAGTTGGTGAAGTAGACGGTAGGCCAACATTATTGATGTAAATTGAATTAGGTTTACACATGACACATGGCTTACTACTCTTTCGGTAAGATACCAGAAAAATGTGTGTATAAAAAAAGACTGCATTTTATAAATTACTCTCATTCATACAAAAATCAGCATGGTGTCAGCACAGAAGAAATCTTAACATTTATCATATTTTTGGTTTCAAAAAGAATTTAATGCAAGTATTCAAAATAATATGTTTTGCATCATAAGATGTACATGTGGTTAGATTAGGGTTAGTGTTAGGGGTCACTGTTCTCAACAAAATATAAAATGTTTGCAAACAAGAAACACAGTTGACACACACACAAATCATGCGTCAAGGTTGCTCAAAGGTTTTCTTTTGCAGCACTGACTGTAGCACAAGGTTCATACACATTTTGACCGATGACATCCATGACTTTTCCCATGACATTTTGCAACATCTTGGTGTATATAGGAAAACGTATTTTTTATGACGTCATGATTGCAGCAGGTGCAACACAGAACAACATATTGTTGGTATAACAAATTTCCATGACTTTTCTAGGTTTTAGAAGACTGCACAAACACTGGTAGTAGAACAAAGTCTGCAGACTTGCCCTTTTCCCACCTGACAGAAAAGAGGGTGGGGCAAGATTAAAATTGAGCACACCTTTAATGGAGGATCAGCAAGTGCCAGAGGTACGGTGTTCATTTTAGGACATCCTCAGATCTCGGACTCAAGTGTCAGACTCAAACGAAAGGGCGTCAGGTCTCAGACCAAAAGTCCTCAGACTCATGTGAAAGGGCTTCAGTCTCAGAAAAACCTCCGTCATTCTAAGACTAAACAGTGTCAAACCAAACGGCGTCAGACCAAATTCCGTCAAACCAAACTCACAAAATAGGACATCTTTTAGATACTATGCATACTAGAATTTTTACGCTACGACTAGTCGTAGAGGAACCTATTGTATTTCAAGGAATTATTTGGGTCCTCGCTACGACTAGTCGTAGAGGAACCTATTGTATTTCAAGGAATTATTATTAGGGTCCTGGCTACGACTAGTCGTAGAGGACCTATTGTATTTCAAGGAATTATTATTATTAGGGTCCTTGCTACAACTAGTCGTAGAGGAACCTATTGTATTTCAAGGAATTATTATTATTATTCTCACAAACCGCAGGCCTTTTTGGAGCCTTTATCATATTCAAAAAGTTGTTAAATTTGGCATGGATATCTGGACTGTTAAAAAATTTGATAATTTGTGGGTCTCACATTTGTGTATAAAGAAGTGTCTCTATAGCGCCCTTTAGAAATTTAAAAAAGACCACACACCCTAATTTTTTCATAATTTTTTAACAATAGGGGGCGCTGTAATTAATGGTTGAAAATCTGCCTTTTTGGCCTGTTTTGGGGATTAATCAGGGATTAAACCCGATTATTTTCAAAATCGCGCAGTGTGATCCTGAGACCTTAGGCTCTAAAAATTGCATTTTGCCTATGTATGTAGGGAGCATTTTCAAAAAACCACCATTTGCCACAAACGTTAAATTGTTTTAATTCGACCATACTTTATCTAATCTGTTCCATATTTCTCATATAGCATGAACTTCTCACCCTTTAAACATCCATATGATCATTTCTAACCTGTTTTATGGTTTTAAGAAGATATTACGGTTAATGAACTTTGCAAGGGGTGTGGCTTAATCTGGCAAGATTTATAACTTCCAAATGGCGTGGCCTGCCCTCACCAAAATTGCAACCCCTGAACACACCCTAATTCCTTCATAATTTTTGAAGATTAGGGGGCGCTGCTAAGATGTGCCTTTTTTATTTTCTTAGAGTTGTAAAAGACCGAACGCCTCCCAGGGATTAAACCCTGATTCTTTTCAAATCCACGCAGTCTGCCCTCTAGACCTTGGGCTCTAAAAGTTGCATTTTTCCGGAGGAAATATTAAACTATGTGTGTGGGGAGCAATTTACAAAAAACACCTTTTAAAAGATTTCGAAGGAAGTTGGGTCATGTATAGTATTTTGAGAGGGTTTTATTTTGGGATGGAACATCAGAATGGTTATCCATAAGTGTCACCTTGAGGATGTGTACTATCAACCGGAAGTGGAATTGTCATGAAAGTATTGATTGTTTCCTTTTAAATCTAATCTGAAAATGACAAAATGTAGTCTGGTGATTGAGATATGGAAGGAAATTGACTCATCTATGGTAATCTGAGAGGCTTTCATTTTGAATGGTACATCAGAAGCTCCTGGTTATATGTTGACATAAAAGGCCTAAGACCATAATAATGTCAAAGATAAATTTTGCAAAGCGGCATTCCTGGCGTTGCTCCACACGGTTAACGACCACTGACTTGCGAACGCTTCATCCGACAGCCGCATGGTTCCTCGGCCGCATTTGTAACTGTCCGGTCAGTGCCCCGACGTGCAAGGAGTAGCGAGGACCCGTCCAACGCTGCTCGTTCTTATTGTTACTGTTGATTAGAGATTTATTGATTATTGATTGATAATGCGAAAATAAAATCAACCCTATTTTATCTGTAGCAGCTCTCTGTGATTATTTGTGCATTTGTTGTGGTAGCAGCTTGTTTTCAAGAGCTGAGATTCAACCCCTCACTTTTAGCTTCATGAATTTGAATATTAAATACTTTCTGAGGGAACACGCCTCGTTTTGAGACAGTATTAATTCTTTCACTATATATATATATATAATCATGAATATTAATTGCCGATAACCAAATCTGCCTAGATTCATAAAATTATTAAAGTTTCTCATATGAATGCAGTGATCAAAATGGTTTTGTAACGTTGCAGAAATGGGAGTGTCAAAAGTATTGACATTCATTACTCAAGTAGAAGTATAGATTCCAGGGTTTAAAAATACTTTTGTAGAAGTTGAAGTATCAACTCAAGTAAAGTGATAAAAGTACTGGTTTCACTGGACATGTCGGTCCGTTAGAATATGATCAAAAGGTGCCTTTAGATCACGTGACCTTCCGTTCATATGATGGAAACATGCCGACATTTAAAGAGGCCTTAAAACAACAAAGGGACATGCATGCTTATACAAATAAAACGAAAAGCCATTTTCCAGTGACGGCTGAATGACATGAGTCAGAGGACGGACACACATGCTGCTTTCCCCGCAGTGTCTCCCCTTACTACTTGATGGTGGGGCGCACCGCTGTTATAAAAATGGGGAAACATGTCAAAACATTGAACAAATACAGAATCCCTTTGTCAGGAATCAGGGAACGTTTATTGCCATTATATGTTAGACATACATGGAATTTTACTTGGCGGTTGGTGCATGACAGAAGACAGTGTAATAAGATAAAAAATAAAATAAAATATATGCTATGGGTTAGTACGCTAAAGCTATGGGTTAGTAAGTTGAGAAATAAAGTGCACCAGCTAAACAGAAAGTACATGGGAGTGAGAGTCAGTCAGGGGGGTGCCCAGGCTCTGTTGATGAGCCCGACTGCCGAAGGGAAGAAACTGTTAGTATGGCGGGAGGTCTTAGTCCTGATGGACCTCAGCCTCCTGCCGGATGGAAGGGGCACAAACAGTTCATGTCCGGGGTGAAAGGGGTCGGCTACAATCTCTCTAGCCCGCTTCAAAGTCTTGGAAGCGAATAAGTCCTGGAGAGACGGAAGATTGCAGGCAATTACCCTCTCTGCAGAGCGGATGACACGCTGCAATCTGCCCTTGTCCTTGGCTGTGGCTGCAGCGTACCACATGGTGATGGAGGAGCAGAGGATGGACTCGATGATGGCTGTGTAGAAGTGCACCATCATCGTCTTTGGCAGGTTGAATTTCTTCAGCTGCCTCAGGAAGAACATCCTCTGCTGCGCATTTTTGGTGATGGAACTGATGTTCAGCTCCCACTTGAGATCCTGGGTGATGATGGAGCCCAGGAAACGGAAGGAATCCACAGAAGTGACGGGGGAGTCACACAGGGTGAGGGTGGGGCTGCGTTCTTCCTGAAGTCCACAACCATCTCCACTGCCTTCAGGGGGAAAAGCTCCAGGTTGTTCTGGCTCTGCACGTGCGGCTGAGAGAGTTTGGACTGCAGCAGAGACGGGATGATGGTGTTGAAGGCAGAGCTGAAGTCCACAAACAGGATCCTGGCGTAGGTTCCTGAGGAGTCCAGATGCTGGAGGACGAAGTGGAGGGCCATGTTGACAGAATCGTCTACAGACCTGTTGGCTTTGTAGGCGAACTGGTCCAGGAGGGGGTCTGTGAGGGTCTTCAGGTGGGACAAGACTATCCGTTCAAAGGACTTCATGACTACAGAGGTCAGGGCGACGGGCCTGTAGTCATTCAGTCCTGTGATCCTGGGCTTCTTGGGAACAGGAATGATGGTGAAGGCCTTGATGCAGGCTGGAACTTGGCATGTCACCAAGGAGGTGTTGAAGGTGGCGGTGAACACAGGAGACAGCTGGTCAGCACAATGCTTCAGGCTGTGGGGCGAGACTGAGTCCGGTCCGGCTGCTTTACGGGGGTTCTGTCGTTTAAAGAGCCGGTTGACGTCTCTCTCCAGGACAGAGAGGGGCGGTGGGGGAGGCGAGAGTAATCCAAAGGTGTGAGCTACTGATGGGTCGGGGGAGGGAGGGGTGGTGGAGTTGTGGGGGATGGAGTCAGGACATTGTCTTTCAAATCTGCAGTAGAACTCATTCAGCTCGTCTGCCAGGCGGAGGTCATTCATGGAATGGGGGGTTTTCGCTTGTAGTTTGTGAGGTGTTTAAAGCCTCCCCAAACTGAAGCAGGATCATTAGCTGAGAACTGATGTTGAAGTCTCTCAGAGTACAGTCGTTTAGCGTCTCTCACTGCCTTGCTAAACCTGTATTTAGACTCTGTGTACAAGTCTTTGTCCCCAATCCTGAGTTCTGCTGTGAACCACGGTTTGTCGTTATAACTCACCCTGGTGCATGATGGTACACAGCTGTCTTCACAGAAGCCGATGTAGGAAGTTACAGCCTCTGTGAAGTCATCCAGATTGTGCGAAGCAGTCCTGAAAATATCCCAGTCTGTGCAGTCAGAACACGCCCGAAGATCCTCTAGCGCCTCGCTGGTCCACTTCTTGGATTCCCTCACCACAGGTTTGCAGAGCTTTAGTTTCTGCCTGTATACAGGAATCACCTGGAAAATGACGTGGTCGGAGTGTCCCAGTGCAAAACAAGGGACGGCATGATAAGCCCTGCTTGCTGTGGTGTAGCAATGATCCAGCGTGTTTTCCTCTCTGGTCAGGCATTTTATAAACTGTTTAAACTTAGGAAGTTCGTTGGCTGAGGTTTCCTTTGTTAAAGTCCCCAAGGACAATAACCAAAGAGTCCGGGTTGGTCCACTCCACCCGCTGTATCTGGTCGGCGAGTGTCCGCTGTGCCTCGTCGACGTTGCCCGCCGGTGGCATGTAAACACTGACCAGGTTCAATGAAGCAAACTCACGGGGGGAGTAGAAGGGTTTGCAGTTGATGAAGAAAGATTCCAGAGCAGGTGAACAGTTTTGCAGGATCACTCTTACGTCGCTGCACCAGCCGTTATTAAAGTAGAAACAGATTCTTCCACCCTTCGTCTTGCCGGAGAGCTCTGTGTCACAGTCCGCTCTGAGCAGTTGGAAGCCTGCCAGCTGGAGCGCGGAGTCCGGTATCGATCCACAGAGCCAGGTCTCTGTGAAGCACAAAACGGAGGATGAAGAAATATCTCTGTCTCTTCTCAACAGCAGCAGAAATTTGTCCAGTTTGTTGCACAGTGAGCGCACGTTGAAGAGAAAGATGCCTGGCAGCGGTGTGCGAGAGCCACGCTTGCTGCGTCGCACTAACGAGCCGGCACGTTTTCCTCTCCTCCGGCGTCTCACTGCGTGAGTAAAGGTGAGCACACCTTTCACTAGAATGTCCAGTAATTCCACAGATGAGAGAAGAAAAGTTGGAAAAAACTCCGCTGGAGTTGTTCCACGGATGTTTAAGAGCTCATCTCTGGTGAAAGAGGTCCGGGAATCGCAATGGGAAAGACAATTTATGACGAAAACAACAAAAAACAAAGAGCACCGAAACTCAGAGGAAGCCATCTGTGGCACCATCTTGGAATATCTTGTCTTCATTTCTAAAGCCTTGCAAGACATACATCACTTTATTTAAGACGCTGCACTAGTTGCAGGTCGCTGTGTTGTGCCAGATTCTCAATAAAGTTAGAAATAAACATGTACGGAAAACCCATGGTTATGAAGATTCTCATTTAACGTTATATGGACTTTGCATGCCGCTAAATACCCAACTGAGACCAAGGACAAAGGATCCTACCACCGACCACCGGAAGAACCACCGACTATTGGCACCTCCAGTTCTGAAAAAGGAACCTCGGACAACTTTTCTCACTTGGGCGACACTCTAATACGGTGAGTTTGCAAGTCCTAATTTATTTTTCTGAGATCGGCTTGTACCGCTACCACCAACCAGTGGAGGAACCGACCACCGCAACCTTCCGTCCTGAAAAAGTAACCTTGCACCAACCACTTCTCACACAGCGTCACTCTGATTTCTTGTCATCTGCAGGCGCATCGCGGAAAAAACTGGTAAATGTTAATAGTTCTCATTCAACCACAATCAAATTCACTCAATCCGGATGCTGCAATTTTTCCGGATAGGTTTTTTTATGTCTGTGTTGTTGACCAATAACAAGCCGGAAAACATGAGTAACAAGGCTATTTTGAAAATGCCATTTGTACTTCGGTACTTGAAACCTCTGCAGTAGGTGGATAGGACCTAACAGTGGTAACAAAGACATGACATAAAATTGCAAGTATTAAGATAAATCCACTGAAAGATGAAGGAAGAGGGGTGAGAGCATAGACATTGGATAAGAAATAGAGTAAGCTAAGGTGTAGAAAGCTGGGGTGGGAGGGGGTTTAGTGTGAAAGGGGTTAATGGCAAAGTGGAGTCACAAAGCTGATCGAAATGCAAAGCGGGTCCCCCCAGCCCTGTGCTCAGTGATGAGTTGGAGCTGAGATCTGGCACCCGCTATAAAGGAACTCCTTGAAAATAATTCAGAGTGACGGCTGTGCAGGAAGGGAGGCATAGGGGCATTGTGTGTGTGGGGAGTTGGAGGGGGGTGGAAGGTTGGAAGGGAGAAACTGGTTTAGCTACAAAGGGAGCTAGATGGAGAGTGAAAAGTGGGAAGAAAGAGAGGTGGGGAATGAAATTTAAGGGGATACCAGCATGAATGACAGTTGATAAGGTGAGAGGGGACAGAATTATGAATGAGTTCGGAAGTCAAAAAATAAAAGCTTTGTGTGGAAAGGTGCATGGTTCTGAGGTGAAGAAATCATAGAAGATGTATTACTGCACTTGCAATCAAGTCAAACATACTTCTAAGCCAACTATGGAAGATGCCAACAGGTCATGTTTAAAATACTATTAAACCACTAAAGATGGCATGGGACAGCTTTTTACCTAATTAATGGAGATATCAACCGCATTGAACACATTAACATTTTTGATGGACTTTCAAAATTAAGTAAATGAAATTGACATACAATTTTTAAGTCAAGGCAAAAAACCTGTCACACAAATATAAAGGAAATCAAAAGGAAGGCTGATATCGCCAGACCAAATAAAAAAGACTGGAACCACTCAGTACATTTTCAATTTCATTGGGCGTCAATCAAGATGCCTCTGGTTGCAAATGGATAGACCTACGACCAATTAGAGCTAAAAAAAAAACATGTAACGAACTGAACGACAGTTAAAATGTAAGTGGAATACGAGAGAACAGATGAGTAGGGATGGTGTTGTATGAATAAGTGTATTGCGTTTTTGACTTTGCCTGGGAATCAAACAAATCCAACCTCTTGTTGTATTTTCACTGACAGAAGCAATTGAGTTTAGGCAGCGTCAGGCTATAAGTGCAGCTCCAACAGAATGTTCCTTGATACATCTTTGAAAATGCTTCAAAAGTAGTCTGTTCTCTGTATAGTCATCCAAAGCAAAACACATTCTATGTGTTTAATTTGCCATCAAATCGGTGGATCCAATTGTTGTAACTTCTTTCAAACACTAACATTCAAAATAATAATAAATGAATGGGTATTTTTACAAGAAGGCCACATGACGGAAAGGAGGAAAACGGCTCTTAAACAGGATGCCATTGACCACATCGTTCTGGGCTGAAACAAATCTTTTTTAGAAACCTTTTAGAAAGGTTAGTTTTTCATCTTTATTGTTTAGAGTCCACTGACATAGTGATAGGGCACAGTGGGTGATTATTATGCTTTTGGAACATCTTATACAAATTTATCATGTGCAGCAAAGAAGTGGTACAGCACCAGCTGACTGTAGCACAGGATGTTGTACACATAGGGTTAGGGTTAACTCTGCACCCGACACAGGTAAAATATCACTACATAGGAGTAGAAATCAATACACATGGACTCTGCACCCCAGACACAGGAGTAGATATCAATACATATAAACTCTGAACCCCTCTAGAACAGAGGAAGCCCCCGCCCCCATGTTCCACCCTGTTGTTGTGTATGTGTGATGGATGCAAATAAAAGGCTGTTGTAAAGGAAAGTTCGTCGGAAGTCGACACTGCATAAGCTGTGTGGCTGGGCTTCCCCTTTGCAAAGTGAAATATATACGACTTGTCTGTGGTTTGTTCTCACCTCTCGGTAAGGTAGCAGAAATACCTTTCAATAGACATGTCTTTTGACAAGTTACTGTTAACACCTTAACGTGCAAGTGTAGAGCTTATTGTATGAAGAAGGCTGTGCTGATCTGTATTGCCTCGTTAACCTCATGTGTCGCTGTGCTGCATCCTTAAGGACACAATCGTTGACTGCTGCGACTCGCCTGTCCCATTCCGTTGGCTCCTCCGAACGCGGTCGAGGGACGCAGACCTACAGGAGGCAATTTGGATGACATATCTTATTTATCCTTTGCTGCCCAGCTTATCCGGGTTATCACCCGCCTGCGTCCGACAGCGGAGAAGAGTTTAGTTTTAACTAATGTGAAGTAATATAATTCATTTGATTATCTACCGATATAGATGTAATAATATATCATATAACATCACATCTTAGTGAATTAAATTAACTAATTAATATGTACTCGGATGGTCCCCATCGTCCTCATCATGAACACAGTTGTGAAAGCGTCAATTCTATCGGAAGCATTAGTGTCCTGGCTAGAATAAGCAACAAACTACTTAATAATACTGCAAACACAACTTTAACTGTCTTAATATTAGTCAACTAAAAATGTGTCCAAAAACAGTGCGTATAGTGGTGTAGAACCTTTTCCAGTTTAGTCATGCTCATAGCTAGGCTTGGTTAGCCTTGTTTTCAACATCAGAGCCCTGGTTACAATAAGCCATAAACTACTTAAAAGTACTCCAACTAACTTTAGTGGGTGAGGTAAGAGTAAGAACATATTCCACGCAGATTTGTCCAGAAATTTTGGAGTTCACTGACCAAAAGTGCCATATTTTATGCTTTATGCTACATTACGATTGCAGACAACAAACAACACGAGCAGAACGTGCTGTTTACGGTGATAAGTATCATTTCGCTCAGACAAACCATGCCGAATTACCGGTACAAAACCCATCAAGCGATGGAAGAAAAAAAATCGCACCTTTTTTTTCACAGAAATTATGGATTATAATCCGCGTTATTTGCAAAAAGCTCTTGTTAGCATTTAGTTAGCAGGCAGATCTCGTTGCTAGTGAGGCAACATGGCTGCTCAAGCAGTCTGGTCGGGTTTTTTGAGCCAATCAGAAATCTTGAGTGACATGTGACGCGCTAGCCATTTTTCAAAGTAAAAGCCTGTGGAAGCACTTTAGGCGTATTCAGGCTAGAATGGTGGTATAATGGGAATCGGCCGATCTGAACTCAACTTGAAAGAAAATGAAGAATCTGAGCCAGCTATTCGTCTGACGTGAGGTCTTCACAGAAGCCTTCTGTAGTTTATCCTTGCTCCATTAACTTGAAAATGTCCATGTTTACTGTCCACAAACTGGGATATCACGTAGATGTGTTTCTACATTGTAAAGCTTTATGAGATTTATACGGCAGGTTTGTGACATTATTTGAGGCAATTCTCAAAATTCTAACTTTTTTTGTGTGTAATATTGATATATTGTTTTCAATATAGACATATAGACTGCAGACTCACACATTATGACACTCAAACACAAAAAATAAATTGTAAAAATAGACCAAGTAATTCCAGAGCTATTACACTTTTTATCATGGGTGTGTGTTGGTTGATTGATGAGAAGAATCCGACACGTGAATCAATTAAAGTTCAAAAGAAGAGACAAAGATGCATGAGCAATTCGCACAGATATATCTAGAGACCCTAAAAATCCATCCAACCAGTCTGTCTGCTGTCAAACAGTGACCTCTTTTATATTCTCCACCCCCCCTTCTCACAGAGGCACTTTCAGTTCCTCAGTGACTCTGCAATTGTTTCGTAAAAAGCACAGCATCAATTGTTTTACCTTAACACTTCCCCATTACCCTAAAAACTAGTTTGAACAGGTTCGTTCTAGACCAGGGGTTTCAAACTTATTTCAGGGTCGGGCCGGATGCTGCCCACTTCGACCGAACGCGGGCCACAATCGGTACGGCTTTCTGTGGTTTCCATTCTGTTCCATTTTGTTGCAGGTGTACTTTTATTTTTACTGCATTATTTCCTGCGTTGTCACATTTGTTCACCGAGTAAGTGAGAAGTAAGAATATGAAACAACAGACAGGAACATACAGTATATCTCACATCTCACATGTGCCAAAATAGAGACTAGAGTTACAAGACGTGGGTAACCGATGTTGTGTTTTTAAATACACAAAAGACGCAAGAATAAACTTAGTGATAATTAGCTATTAGTGATAATAACGTTAACTCCATCCTGCTTACCCCCCCTCGTACAACCCCTGACGTAGACTCTCACCTGAATCTCCCCGGGTCCATGTACTGCTTCTTATGAAGATAAATGTACCAACACACATTTAAAACAAATTCAGAACAAACAGCTCACGTTACCGGGAGCCCCTGCGCTGTTAACGGCAGCTTGTCTGTAGTTATTAGTGAAAACTAACTTTAATGACTTAACTTTCACACTTTGGAAGTTTACACTGATGGTATTATATATAGTTTATACTTTATATTATGAACCTGAAATCACTTTTTAAGTAACGTTACAGAATAAATACATGAAGAAACTGAACTTGCTTTGCTCCCTTTTTGTTTTTTGTAAGCATCATCAAGCTGAAGGGCTTTACATTGTTTTCATCCATCATAGTCTCTCCATACCAGGGGAGGGATCCTCCTCTGTCTTTCTAAAGGTTTCTAAAGGTTTTTCCTGTGCCTATTTGAGGGTTTTGGGACAGACGATGTGTACTGACTGTAAAGCCCTGTGAGGCAAATTTGCATTTTTTTGCAGTAGAAAATAAAATGAATCACATAATAATGGCAAAAATGGACACCGCACCCCCGCAAGGATTAAAAGGCCAACTAACTATCACACAAGTTATGCTAAGTGCCTCATCACTCTAATGAATCGGATAATAGTTCCTTAAATGTGCCTGCTAGCAGTAGGCTTCATTGAATTTATCATCATCCAATGAGATCCTGCTGATAAAACTAATTATCTCAGATCTTTCAGGATAAGTAGATAAAAAAGCCCAAGGAGTCTAATTGATACAGTAGATACATCCTCATAACTATTTATTTGTATCAGCTTATGTATCGTATGTATGTGTAGATAACCAAATGAGAACTAAAGTTTAATTATGTGTGTGTGAGGATCTGTATATATCTAATGAAGCTTTGGACAGGCGTTGCCCTTCTCGGTAGGCTTCCTCTCTCCATGGGGGCACACGGCCAGCTGATTAGGGGCGGGGTCAGGTAGTACCAGCCAACCAGATGTGGGTGATGTTACCGTAAACCAATTGCATCAGGGCTGGCAAACGTTAAAAGACTGTTCTCTCTCTCTGCTGTCAGTTGTCATTTCAGCGCGCACCAAAGGCGAGTCAGAGCGCACCAGACGTGAGCAGGTGTCATTGCAACGCAAAACCAGATGCGATAGATTGGCTCTGACGGCGGGGCATTCTCGGTAAGACGATTCCGGAAGAGAAACTATTATCCCCCAGCCGCACGTCCTTGCGCAACTGTGCATGTGACCGGTCGACCATCAAACGAGCGATTATTCAGCGGCAGAGAGAACGAGGGAGAAAGAAGAAGGGGGTCCGACACAACAATGTTGCGGTAAACGCCGAAACGCCGATGGGACGTCGATTGATTGCGATCGATCGAAAAGCTAAAGCAAAATCTGAGCCGGCGAGCCACCCGCCGAGGTACCGGCGTAGTAGCACTTTTACGAGGCGCAGCAGGAAGCAGTTATGCTAAACGTAAGGGCTCTGCACGGTCCCAGCACCAAGCATCCCTCTGCCCAGGTGTGAGTGGGTAAGGCTCACAGCTGGCAGAGAGCGAGTCGATCCCTCCCTGCCAACCGCACCGAATTGAAACAACCCATTATGTTTTTATGTCATTTAGCATACGAATTAATCCAAAGGACAAGAAGTGCATTCAGCAGAGGGTATAGAACAAGAAGCAATAGAGTACTGCAGCCCGAGCGCTACACCCCGGACCGGCTCTCCAGCTACTGCGGAACATCGAGGACGGAAATCACCTTCATCTCCAACGCCTGGGAAACGCGCAGCGTTCCGTCCAGCAAGCAGCCCCTCGATGGGCTAACACTCAGCAAGTCGACCCTCCGCATCCACGCAGAATGAAGCAGCTTCGGCATTCACAGGCACCCGCATTCCCTGATCGTCCACTGGGTAAGCACGCAGATACTAAGCTGTTAACGTATGGACACGCTCCGCGATGCGAAGCTATTCCCCGGTTAGCACTGTCCGGCTGTCCTCATGTGATGCTAGCGCAGCGTCGCGAGGTAACGCTCCGTGGTGTTTGAAGTAAGCGCTCCACGGCGGAGCACCCATTGCTGGCGTCTACCGTTGTTTGCGCGGTGTAATGTAATGTTTACCCTGAGAGGGGGCATGAGCTAGATTCTTACAGAGCTGGGTAGCGATCACAGCGTGAACTACGGGAGTAACAGCTCGGCAACCAGTACCGTGAAGCTTCTAAGGTACTCAGGCCGGGTCCACCGTATTGACTACAAGTAATCGATCAGAATAACTGCTACAACTGGACATGATGTTCTAGTCAAATAGGCTAAGCTATAGCTAATGTTTTGCATACATAAATACAGGACCACTAGCAATAAGGGGGAAGTGTCATAATTATGTGCCTATGCAGGTGCATGGCTTTCAAGCTAAATAAATATAAGGATGAATAAATAAAAAATAAATAAAATAAAAGGAAGCTTGCGCGACTCCTGCATACAGAAACAAGTCCGCAAGCAACATTCAACTGCAATCTATCCGTGCGGCGCTTTGGGTCACCCAGCTCAGATTGCCCGTCAGCGACACGTTAACCACCGGCATCGGGCTCGCAACAGTCATAGCAGCGGCATGAGGTCCTAAAAAGCCCAGTTCATGGTCATGCGTTTTCAGAGGAACACAGGGGCATGCATACAGGACCCGGTGCACGTCCGTTCCGTGCTTGGTTACCCCTTCTGGCAGCTGTCAACCAAATGTGCTGGGCTAGCAAGCTACCCAAGCCTCGCGCAAACCACAATGCTGTGATTGGTCGGAAAACTATGTCCTTTCCATCCATCCTGTTAGCATAATACCGGCGTATAAAAGATGTTCAGGAGAAACAAATCGACTTGAAGCGCTTTTTTGGAAGTAATACAGAGCTGCGTTTACTAGAGATGAGCGAGTACAGCATTATCTGTATCTGTTGAACCATATGAATTATCTGTATCCATAAACGTACTCGGACTGGGCGGGGCCTAACCCGAAAATGGGCGGGGCCTAACCCGGAAGTAGGAAGGATTTACCCTGTAAATTGTCGGGTTAAGCCTTTCTGCGGTTAAAACAGCATTCCTTCTTAATTCTTATCACTGCTGATCATGAGAGAGAGAGGGGAAGTGTGTGTGTGGCTTAATTTGTACTATCAATATTTAGTTATTCAACACAACTAGTCAACGTCAGACACTGAGTGCGTGAAGAGAGCCAGCAGACGGTAAAAAAAACTGATGAGAGAGGGAGAGAGAGAGAGAGGGACAGGTCAGTGCGTGAAGTAAAAGAAAAAAAACTGGTTAGAGCCGACTGAAAAAAAAACTCCGACAGGCAGAGACGCAATGCGAGTCGCATTCTTAAGCACCACGTCTCAACAAGCCCCACGTTTACCTGAACTCTACTAGTTAAGAACAACAAACCGAAGTTAAAAAAAATGAAGGCGAAGAAATCGTTTAAATTTATCGGGAAAGACCCGCGAACCTGATGACTGAGGAAGGGAGAGAGGAGTTATGTGTATGTGTGAGCCGAGCGGGACACAGCAACACAAACAGTGTGTAGGGGAGGGGCGCTGTGACTACCAGCCAATCACAGAACGCAGACACAGACAGCTACCCAATGAGGACTTTTATTCAATCCGAGCACAGATATTGACTTGTATTACTCGTATAATACTCGTACTCGGCAAAAGTGCTTTATCCGTACCGGATACTCGGCTGAAACGAGTATCCGGCTCATCTCTAGCGTTTACCCATTCAACCAGTTGGCTGATTATAAGGATGCACAGATGGGCTCCAAACTCATGGAGGGAGATCTCTGAAATTGCCGGTTGAGGGGCGTAAAAGTCCTCGAGGAAACTACGGGACAAACGTGGCTGCGGAAACTAATAACTGAACATATCAACAACTTCCACACGCAAAAGACTTTGTGTTCTGGGTCGCCTTCTACAAGGGCCGGTGTGCCACCTATGCTGGCGGTGAATGGCTTTGCAGCACGGGCAGGCCCCTTTCAAAACCATGGATGGGAATGAGTATCGACTCAACTGCCCATAAGACGCAGCCGCGTTGCAGAAGCAGGCACCGGAACCATATAAGCTACACTCGTCGCATGATGACAAGAGTTTGCGCGAAGAGGCTAATTCGCCATACGCATTATGCCGCGGGGAAGCGTATTTCCATGCTGCTAGCAGGACATGGCGTCTTATTTATGCAAACAGCCGCAACCGATATGGGAACAGGAGCGGTACTGACGGAGCGTGAGTGTCAGTGGTTTCAATGTGTTAGTGTAACGGCCACAACAGCGGTTCTGAATCAGTAACATGGAGGCATGCAGGCCAGCTGTGTTTTGGGGGGGTTTTGGTCAAAGCCACGGCTGGCTAGACCAGGGCCTCCTTTCTTCAGATGATTCCATTTAGCGTGACAATCAAGCGCGGCCTGCAACTAAGGGCTAAAATTATTCTTGGTTGGCTGAAATATTTATCCGCTTAATAAGTTGCCACCAACATTACGCAGGGCATTCATTTGGGGGCAGCTACTTGACTGTAAACCAAGGTATCTTCTCGTCATCCCTGCCTAAGGGTACGTTGCGCCGCGGCAACCCACACATTCTCCAACATCAAGGATGGCGAGTTGGATTCTGGAAGCCTAAGAGGGTCTGTGAATTCCAGAAGGTAATAACTGCTAGAGCTGCTAGCATCCCAGTGACAAGCTCTCAGCCAACAGGGCAGGGGGGTCGTCAGAGGTTGTGACATTCCTCCGCCCTGGTCGTAGCGCAGTACGTGCAAAGCAAGATCTATAAGCAGTAAATGAGCGGGTAAGCATGCATATAACTGGTGGTGGTGGTGCATTCCCTTTTGGCATGTTGGAAGGCCAGGTCAGCGTCCCCTATGCAGGGGACCGGCATAGTTCCTCCCAGTCTCCCTGAGAAAATCTAATTTCCTAGGTGAACGTGACCTGACTTAACGTGGCTGTGTTTCCTAGGTTTAACGTTACCTGGCTTATTGTGTCTGTTTACTGGTCTAACGGGACCACATCAATTTCCCCAAAAGATGTCCGAAAGGACCCGTCAAGCTGACAACACTCTGTTTCGCGGTCTCACGGGACGGGATGTCTATTCTGCGGTCTCCCTTGACCCTGACTGTCCTGTTCTGCGGTCGACCGTGACCACATCTATCTTGTCTGCGGGCTTACACGACCACACCCTGCCCTTGGCGTGGGTCTATCTCGCCCCCAACCTATACCGTCCTTTGGTCTAGCAGACACTCTCTTTTACTTCAGGATCTGTTGAAATCCCACCATGCCTTACTGTGGCCCAGCTAGGCCCTCGCTACGTCCTGCGGCTTCCCTTGCCCCCGTGTCCTTGTCTGTGTTTCAACGAGATCTTCCTGTCCTTTCCTTGTTAACTGTGGCCGCTATCGGCTCTTGACTCCCCGTGACCCATGATATGTTCCCCTACCAAGCTAACCCCTTGTCCCATCAGCTCCACTTAGTCTGGCTAGGACTCCTCAGTGGCCGTAAGTATCATTTTATTCATCATAAAATAAACCTGTTTTTGGGGGATATAGCTCGGCTCAGCATCCCGGCCCCTGGTCTTTCCTACGGCAGGATGGAGTCCAAGCCCCAAACACATTGCAATAACAAAATTAATGCATGTTATAATAAAGCACTGTTCAAACTTCAACAAGTCTCTCCGGATTGAATTATTCTTAATCAGAAATGTGATCAATGAAACAGTGAAGTGAAACATGGAACATCCAGAAGTCTATTAAGCGACAAATAAACAAATAAAATGTTTATTATTTAACAACTTTGTGTTACTGCCACTGATTAGATTGAATACAAGTATTGGTTCAGGCTCTCTTTAAGCCAGCGTTATGTTTTTAAAGTATCGTTTTAGCACTGGTATCAGGAAAAATCCCCCTAAAAGATATTCATCCATAGTGAATAATTGTAAACATCAAAAACATACTTTCTAGGGGCCCAAATTGAATGTAGCGCCCCCTAGCTGTCCTGGCTTTGTTAAAGGAGTGCGCTGCCCGAATTCTTAACTATTTAATTTATATAATCAATACTAGGTTACTACACTGTTATCCCTATTATTTTAGCACCTTATCACACCAATTATTTAGGAAGACATACCACGTACACAATAGAATACATTTAACCTTTTACTTGACATGGGATTCACAAATACACATAAAATACCACTCAAACATTAGGCTTCTGTCCAACCATTACTTATTTAAGCCGGCAGGTAACTAACTAATATACATAAACCAAACGTGGGTACCCAATCAATTGTCCACTGTACGGTGCAGGCCTGTTGCGCGGGGGAGGGAGCGGGGAAGCCTCCTAATAAGAAAAATGGCTACTTCGCGCCAAAGTGCCCCCCGAACAGGAAACACTCACTCGTCCTCCTCACGGTGTTGGCGAGTCGGAATCGGGGCTGGCGTCGCAGACGTCCGTATCGGTGTTGGTCCCTCCGGATCCGCGAACCGATGGTTAAAAGAATGGCCGGGTTGGATACTCTCTCTCCCTCTCGTGCAGGTCCGGATCTCCCAAGCTAAAGCCTGGCTCACTCCGCTATTGCCGCCGCCGTCCTATAAACGGCGCGGATCTCTATCCAAGTTCCGTTACACAAAACAAAACCAACGTAGCGCAAATCGTGCAGATATTGCTGTCTTTTCTAGTGGAGAGTCACTCGCCGTTCCGCTCGTTAATCCCTCTACTATCTCACTTTACGCTGTCTTGTTATTGTCCGTCATCCTTCTTCGTATCCCCTTCTTCTTCTCTCTTCTTCTTCTTCTTCTCTCCCTCTTTTTCGTCCCTCTTCCTCTTCTTCTCTCCCTCTTTTCTGATTGGAGTACTATCCCTTCAATTAATACAATGTTTAAACATGCTCAACATTAACTACAATAACAAACACACAAATAAAATACAATCATTCCAAGATACAACCCAATTGGCCATAGGGCTACATCCTCCCCTTACTAAATGTCTAAATGTCCTCATAGA
The DNA here is from genome assembly GCF_949316345.1 of Pungitius pungitius. Lineage (NCBI taxonomy): Eukaryota > Metazoa > Chordata > Actinopteri > Perciformes > Gasterosteidae > Pungitius > Pungitius pungitius. The sequence goes on along the minus strand of NC_084902.1, from coordinate 19,473,116 downwards.
CATAAACCAGGCACTCTTAACATTACATGTTATTTAGCCTTTAACTATGTATGAGAAAGAGCCCATCAGAACTGGATACTCATTTGGAACTAAACATGCTCTAGTTTTACACTAGTTTGATAATGATACCTCTATGCGCAATTGTTAGTGGTTGCTCACTAGCTTTTCCAGGTTCATCATAGGTAAGTCTCAACACTGGTTTTACTGTTCTTTTCCCACGGGTCTGTGACCTAAGTACTCTGTCGGTTTTTGATTTAGAGCTCAGTCTTTGTGTTGGGGCACCAACAGTTTTTCTCCCATCCTCCCGGTCTGTTTCAGAGTTGTAGGAGTCTGTGTTGGTCAGTGCCGGCCCTTCTTCTTCTTCTCCGTCCGCCTCAGGCTCCTCCGCGGCACCGTCAGGAGTCAGTTCTCTGGCCTCCTCGTTCTCTGAGCTCTCCGAATCTCCATCATATTCTTCTCTCCTCTTTAGTAGGTTCTCCAGATACTCCCGGTATGGTCTACAGGACCTGTTACCCTCCACATCAGACGAGGAATCGGACGTCTCTGTGCCCTCTTCTCTTTGACTCCTTATTGGTTGTATTTGTCTCTTATTGATTGAGCGTGTTCTCGGTCTCGCAGGGACTTCCTCACAATCTTCAGCTGGTGGGATCCTCACTGACGGCCCAATTGGTAAGATGTGATCTCGATGGAGGGTCCTAACTCCACCTCGGCCCCCTTCAGTTTTCACACGGAATACAGGTAAGTTCGGCATCTTGCCTACCACCACATGCGGTATGGCACTCCATCGGCCGACCAGCTTGTGTTTCCCTTTGAGTCCTAAATTCTTGAGAAGAACCCGGTCTCCTTCCTGGATGTTCTGAAAACTGACCTTCTGGTCATAGGCTCTCTTGTTGCGCAAGTGAGTCTTGTCTGCAGCTTGGTTGGCCAGTTCGTAGGCTCTTTGCAGGTCACGCTTCAGGCTTTCAACATACTGGTAACGCTCTCTTTCCTGGCTCCCAGGTTGTGTTGTGTTGAAACACAGATCTACTGGTAGTCTCGCTTCCCTACCAAACATCAAGTAGTAAGGAGAGTATCCAGTTGCGTCACTCTTCGTGCTGTTGTATGCATGCACTAATGAGACTACATGTTGACTCCAGGATCTCTTCTTCTCGTGCCCCAATGTCGCCAACATAGAGAGCAGTGTACGGTTGAAACGCTCCGGCTGTGGATCTCCTTGTGGATGGTACGGAGTCGTTCGCGATTTCCGTATGCCCAAGGTTGTCAGCATGTCTTTGATCAGTCTCGACTCAAAATCTCTTCCCTGATCAGAATGAATCCTAGCAGGTAAGCCATAGTGTACAAAATACTTTTCAACCAGGATCTGTGCTACCGTCAGGGCTTTCTGATTCCTCGCAGGGAAGGCTTGAGCATATCTGGTATAATGGTCTGTCACCACCAAGACGTTACTAATGCCTCTGGAATCGGGTTCCATGGACAAAAAGTCAATACACACCAGGTCCAGTGGACCACTGCTAGTGATGTGATGTAGGGGAGCAGCTTTCTTGGCAGGTGCTTTGCGAGTGAGACATAGTCCACAATTTCTGACATACTGCTCTGCATCTTGAGCCATCCTCGGCCAGTAAAATCTTGCTCTTAGAAGGTCAGTCAGTCGTTCCACTCCTAAGTGACCCATGTCGTCATGAAGAGAATGGAACACCACTTCTCTGAGATGGGCCGGCAGCACTAACTGAAGTGTCTCCTCTGCAGCTTTCTTACTCGCTCGGAGCAGAAGTCCATCTCTCATCACAAGTCTGCCAACTTCTCTCTTCATCAACCTCATCTCTGGATTTACGTCTTTGCCACTAGGCCAAACTCCCCGTTTCACAGCCTCAATCACCTGCCTAACCACTGGATCTCTTTTCTGAGCAGCCACTAATTCTGATTTTGACAGTTGCTCCAGTGAGCTCAAGTGTAACTGTGACGGAAAGGCATACACGTCTGGACTACCGGCTGAAGTGTCTTCTAACTGCACCACACATCTCAGGGACGTGTCTGGTGTGTCTTCCACCTGCACCCACTGACATATGGACTTCACCACATTCTGGGCCATGCTATCCCATTCTCCATCCTCTACCTCTTCAGGGATGTTGCGGGACAACAAATCAGCATCTATGTTCGCTTTACCCGGCCGATACTGTATGTCGAAATCATAGGTGGCCAAGGCTGCAAGCCAACGGTGACCAGTCGCGTTGAGTTTGGCCGTGGTAAGCACATAGGTCAATGGGTTGTTGTCGGTGCGTACAGTAAACCTGGCTCCATAAAGGTAGTCATGGAATTTATCCACTACCGCCCACTTCAGTGCAAGGAACTCCAACTGGTGTACTGGATATCGCTGTTCTGGAGAGCTCAACTTTCTGCTGGCAAAGGCGACAGGCCTTAGCCCTTCTGGGTGTTCCTGGTAAAGCACGGCACCAATCCCTTGGAAACTTGCATCAGTATGTAAGACATATGGCTTGTTGGCATCGGCAAATGCCAACACGGGGGCATTAATCAGACATTGAATGATGCGATTGAAAGCGTCCGTGCAGGACTGGTCCCATCTGTCCTTGAACGGTTCTGAAACTTTAAAGTAGGTCTTGTTCTTGTCCAGGACCTGCTTCTTTCCTGGCTGAGTCGGCGCATAGCCCCTGGTCAGTTCAGTGAGGGGCCTAACTATGGAGGAGTAGTTCGCTATGAAGCGTCTGTAATAACCACAGAAACCCAAGAAGGATCGCAGGGACTTAAGGTCTGTGGGTTTTGGCCACCTGGTGACTGCTTCAATCTTCTCAGGGTCAGTAGCAACACCATCGGCTGAAACAATGTGGCCTACATACTTGACCCTGGGCTGGCAAAATTGACACTTGTCAAGGGAGAGTTTTAGCCCTACTTCTTCAAGTCTGTCTAACACCTGCAACAGGCGCTCTTCGTGCTCTTCCAACGTGCGTCCAAAGACAATGAGATCGTCTAAATATACTAGCACTTGCAGGAGATTCATATCGCCAACCGCTTTCTCCATTAGTCTTTGGAACGTCGCCGGCGCTCCTGTTATGCCTTGGGGCATCCTGTCAAATTGGAAAAATCCAAGGGGGCAAATGAAGGCGGTTTTCTCTTTGTCTTGGTCTGCCATGGCAATCTGATAGTACCCGCTGCGCAGATCGAGGACTGAAAACCATTTGCTCCCAGTTAAGCAATCCAACGCATCATCTATGCGCGGGGTGGTGTACTGGTCTGGAACCGTGCGCCTATTAAGGGTCCTATAGTCAATGCACATTCTGATACGCCCATTTTTCTTTCTGGCTATCACAATTGGTGATGCATACTGGCTACGTGACTCAGAAATGATTCCAGCCTTTAACAACTCCTGCAAGTGCTTGCGGACATCATCAATATCGGCTGGAGCGAGGCGCCTGGAACGTTCTCTGAATGGCTTTGGATCGGTCATCCTGATGTGGTGCTCCACGTCCTTTGCCAGGCCGACATCCCACTCATGCAATGAGAACACATTTGCTCGCTCACATAGCTTTTGACGGAGTCGCTCTTTCCATTCAGGGGGGATGGGTGAGTCACCAAACTGAAGTAGCTCAGGATCTAACTTGGTTGGAACAGTCTCAGCTCCCGCCTTGGGTGATGGAATTACTGGATCGGCATGGCACAGCTGTCCTAGGACGATTCCAACTGGGATGACTATATCCTTCCGAGACTCATTCATGATCAGCACAGTAAAATGGCCCTCATTCACTGCTGCACTTTGTATGACCATGGGCTGCAGCAGCACCCCAGCCGGTAACGGAGTGAGGGGTGAGGCTTCAACCATCAGCATGTCTTTATTCAGAGGCTGCTTCAACTCCACTTCACAGATGACACAGCACTCACCCCCAGGAGGTAAGGTAAGTGAGCCTGGACCCATCCACTTCACACATCCCACCTCCTCCTCTTCTCCCTCAGCAGTTGATTGGTCGGGGTGCATGACTGGGTCCCTTGCTTTAATGCCAAGTGTCTGGGCAATGTCGACTCCGGTGGTCTCTTTGCACAGTCTGGAGAGTCTCTGGAACAGGTTAGCATTGGTGCCTAAAATCACAGGAGTCTGCTCAGGACTTGAGGGACTTGGGCAAATCAGAGCCAAGACTGACAGGTTCTCTTTGGTGCCTGTTACCTTCTCTGGAAACGCCATATCCACCACCACATATCCCAGGTAAGGGTAACTGTTTTCGCTCGACCCCCATATTGCCAACCCGGACACTGGCTGGATTGGGACATCAGGTAAATGACGCTTGTACCAGGACTCAAAGATTATTGTGACTTGGGAGCCGCTATCAAGGAGAGCGTTGCACGGTTGTCCATTTATCTTCACTGGTACAATTGAAGAGGGGCCAATTAATCCCTGGGGAATGTCTCTCTGCACTGTGATTATCTCACTTTTCTTAGCTGAACACACTGTGTGACTGCCTCCTGTTGCTTGAGCTGATGATTCACCCTGTTAAGCTTTCTTTAGAGATTGAATCAACTTCTGGATCACTTTGGCCTGATTCTCTGCATTATGACATTTGGCAGAGAAATGGCCGTTTTCACCACAGCGATAACAAAAGTTCACATCCGAGTCGAAAGATGGTTGCCTTCTAGTCTCACTGTAAGTTTGTCTTGATGGCTCTACTCTTAGAGCTGTTGCAGGGGATTCAGACTGTTGGCCTACTATTTGTTTTTGCAGGTTCTTCACTTGTTTCCTCAGGGATGCTACTTCTTCTTCACTGCCAGTCTCTGGGGCGAGCACTTTGGTTAGTGACTCCGGTTCTTTACCATATGCTACCGCTTGGCTAGATAGAGACCTCATGGCAGTGAACATTGACTTGAGTTCTTGAACTTCAGACCTCAAATGTTCCACATCTTCATGTCTACTGTCAAGGTCAGGCCTCGCATGAACTCTCTGGATAGATGTGTTCAGCTTCATCCTTGAAGACTCATATTCCTCCTCGTTGCGAATGTCACTCAGGAGTTCCAAGAAAGTTGGCGGATCCTCTCTCCGTTCCCTTAGCTTGAGCTGGACCAGCATCATATCCGAGTGGATCGCACCTCGCAGCAACTGCTCCACTCGAGCGCGGTCGGCCCGGCCTGGAGGGAGACCTTCACGACGAACCACCTTGCTCAACGACAACTCCAAACGCCTAAGAAAGTCCGACAACTTTTCCTTTGGCTGCTGCTGTAACAACCTAAAGGCAAAATACAAGTCTTCGCCAGTCTCCGCAGATCCAAAAGCACTCTCAATGGCATCTAAGCATCGAGCTGGACTAACCTCTGGATCAGCAGTTCTGACAGCTTTAACCACAGCTAGCGCAGGACCCTTCAGACATTCCATGATACACCGCCGTTTCTCCTTGAAAGAACACTCGCTCTCCTCCACCATCAGGCGCGCATGCTCCAACCAATGCTCCAAAGACTCTTCTCCAGCTGGGGTTGGCAAAGTACCCGAGAACACTCTCAGGCGACGGTAGCTGCTGTTCTCACCCGATGGTTTCTCCATCTTGGCCAACAAATCACCAACCGCACGAATGATGGACTCTGCCGAACCACCTGCTGGTTGATCTTCCAACAAACTTTTTAACGGGCTTGGAGAAATATTCTCGACAGGACTTTCAGCAGCTATGACAATCCTCCATTTTTTCATTGTGCCCTCTGGCAGCAGTTCGGGAGGGACTCTGGTGGGGTCCGCCTTTTCTCTGCACTCGCACAGCACTGTCAGATGGTTCAGTTTCAGGCTGAGTGTCCGTCCTCTCACTCGCACTCGGCCTAAGGCTTTGACGTTTCCCACAGTCTCTTCAATAAGTGCATTGTCCACATCTTCTGGGATCAGCACCATAAGGGAGTGGTCTTCATCTAGTTCTTCTCTTTTGCACCACTCTTTGAGCTCTTTAACTAAATCTACCGTGCTGCGCAGAGGCTCCATATTAGTAAAGGCTTGTGGCTCCTATTGGACTTTGTAAATTTTATGGGAGAGTAATAATACTAAGTTAGACTTAATGCTTAAATAACGGTTAACTTATCTGTACTAATAACCTAATTGTATTAATTACAATCCCGGACGAGCCCCCATTATGTAGCGCCCCCTAGCTGTCCTGGCTTTGTTAAAGGAGTGCGCTGCCCGAATTCTTAACTATTTAATTTATATAATCAATACTAGGTTACTACACTGTTATCCTATTATTTTAGCACCTTATCACACCAATTATTTAGGAAGACATACCACGTACACAATAGAATACATTTAACCTTTTACTTGACATGGGATTCACAAATACACATAAAATAACACTCAAACATTAGGCTTCTGTCCAACCATTACTTATCTAAGCCGGCAGGTAACTAACTAATATACATAAACCAAACGTGGGTACCCAATCAATTGTCCACTGTACGGTGCAGGCCTGTTGCGCGGGGGAGGGAGCGGGGAAGCCTCCTAATAAGAAAAATGGCTACTTCGCGCCAAAGTGCCCCCCGAACAGGAAACACTCACTCGTCCTCCTCACGGTGTTGGCGAGTCGGAATCGGGGCTGGCGTCGCAGACGTCCGTATCGGTGTTGGTCCCTCCGGATCCGCGAACCGATGGTTAAAAGAGTGGCCGGGTTGGATACTCTCTCTCCCTCTCGTGCAGGTCCGGATCTCCCAAGCTAAAGCCTGGCTCACTCCGCTATTGCCGCCGCCGTCCTATAAACGGCGCGGATCTCTATCCGAGTTCCGTTACACAAAACAAAACCAACGTAGCGCAAATCGTGCAGATATTGCTGTCTTTTCTAGTGGAGAGTCACTCGCCGTTCCGCTCGTTAATCCCTCTACTATCTCACTTTACGCTGTCTTGTTATTGTCCGTCATCCTTCTTCGTATCCCCTTCTTCTTCTCTCTTCTTTTCTCGTGTTCTTCCTTCTTCTTCTTCTCTCCCTCTTTTCTGATTGGAGTACTATCCCTTCAATTAATACAATGTTTAAGCATGCTCAACATTAACTACAATAACAAACACACAAATAAAATACAATCATTCCAAGATACAACCCAATTGGCCATAGGGCTACATGAATGTAGCACTTTGTATACCTTTTGGAATTCTCATTGTTTAGTTTAAATATTTTCAGACAGAGACACGCACGGCCGTCCTCCAATCAGAGAGTTGGCGGTTTCATCCCAGGCCCGGCTAACCCGCATGGTGATGTGTCCGGCAAAACACTAGCAATGCTTCCATAGCTGTAACTACAGTGTGTGAATGTTAGGTACTGATGGGCAGGTGCCACTGTGGTAGGTCCTGTCATCAGTGTATGAATGGGTGAGTGATGTCATGTAGTGTTAAAGCGCTTTAAATGGTCAGAAGTGCTGTACAAGTTAATTTACCAAGTCCATTTAGTTTGAATGAAAAACATTCTCTCTCCCAACCAAAATCTTCAATGATTATCTGTACCACAACCATTAGGTACACCACAATTGCTTTCAAATACTAGTATAACTAGTACTTACTTCTTCTACTGCTAGTACCACTAGTACAACTATAACTAGTACTAAACGTTAAATTACTAGAAAAAAGGTATTTCTTAATTTTCAGCTTTTCCTATTTCTATTCTATTCAGCAATGTTTAGAAGCAATTTAAGCTTTTATTCTGTATTTTTTCGAATTTATAGAAGCTTCTCCCATTTGTTTTTTTGCAATTCTTTCAAGTTCATTTCAGCAATTTTTAGAATTATTCATTTCTATCATTTCTGTTTTTTAAGCAACTATCTGAAATGAATTTAAGCTTTATGCATTCCAACGCATTTTCAGCAGGAAATGCATTTTCTAGTTTCAAAATAAAACCCCCATGGAATAGGTGTGTACATACGTTAAAACAATGTCGGACACCGTAGTTTTCTCTGGCCCCCTCCCAAACTTGATCAGTGACGACATGTATAGCCGCATGTCGTCATTCCGCCGCTGGTTGTCGAGGTGGTGCCCAGTAAATAATGTGGGCTTCGTTGATCACTGGAAGACGTTTTGGGGAGTGCCTGGTCTGATTAGGAGGGACGGCATCCATCCAACTTTGGATGGAGCTCAACTCATTTCTAAGAACCTGACCCAGTTTCTTAATGGACTTAATCCATGACCCAGAGTTCAGACCAGGAAGCAGAGTCACAGTCTTACACACTTCTCTGCGCTTCATTCCGAGCAGTCACTCAGCGTAATTAACTCTATAGAAACTGTTTTTGCCCCACGGACACCGTTATTTAAGTTAAAGGAAAACAACCGAGGAGTTATATTTAATAACTTAATCAAAGTTAAATGTAACAATACAACTGTGCAACAAACTAGGAGAATTAAAGGGGGTCTTTTGAATATTAGATCTCTGTGCTCTAAAGCTGTTTTAGTAAATGAACTAATATCTGACAACCATGTTGATATTTTCTGTCTTACTGAAACATGGCTATCGGATGGGGAGTACTTTAGCTTAAATGAAGCGACTCCTCCAAGTCATGTTAATACTCATATCCCCCGGGGCACAGGCCGAGAGGGTGGAGTGGCAGCTATTTATGACTCCTGCCTTTTAATAAACCTTAAACCTAAACTGGATTATAACTCATTTGAAAGTCTGACTTTCAGTCTTTCACAACCAACCTGGAAAATAATCCAGCCGGTTCTCTTTGTAATAGTGTACAGGGCCCCAGGTCCTTATTCTGAATTTTTATGTGAATTTTCACAGTTCTTAACGAGTTTGGTCCTTAAAACGGACACGGTAATTATAGTGGGTGACTTTAACATTCATGTGGATGTCAATAACGACAGCCTTGGTACTTTATGTCTCTCTTTGCTGGAATCAATTGGTTTCTGTCAGACTGTAAACAAACCAACTCATTGTTTTAACCACACCCTCGACTTGGTTCTTGTGTATGGTATTGTAATTAAACCTATTCTGAAGAAACCTACCCTAGCTCCAGAGGTGTTGGCTAACTACAGACCCATCTCTAATCTTCCCTTCCTCGCTAAGATCCTGGAGAAATCTGTCACGAATCAATTATGTGACTTTCTACAAAACAATGCTTTGTTCGAGGATTTCCAGTCAGGATTTCGAATGCATCACAGCACAGAAACAGCACTGGTGAAAATTACAAATGATCTTCTACTTGCATCGGACCAAGGACTTGTCTCTTTTCTTGTATTGCTGGACCTCAGTGCTGCATTTGACACCATCGATCACCGTATCCTGCTGCAGAGACTGGAACACTTGATTGGCATCAAAGGAACTGCACTCAGCTGGTTTAAATCGTATTTATCGGATCGATCCCAGTTTGTGTTTGTGAACGGTGAATCATCGAGGACCACCAATGTTGGTCACGGAGTTCCACAAGGTTCTGTGCTTGGACCGATTCTATTTACCCTGTACATAATTCCTTTGGGCGACGTTATCAGAAAACACCGCACAAACTTCCATTGTTATGCAGACGATACTCAACTGTATCTATCGATCAAGCCAGAAGACACCAACCAACTTGTTAGACTTCAGGACTGTCTTGGAGACATCAAAACTTGGATGACCTGCAACTTCCTGATGTTGAACTCGGAAAAAACGGAAGTTATCATGATAGGCCCAGAGCGCCTTCGAAGTCAGCTGTCACGTGATACAGTCTCTATGGATGGAATTGCTCTGGTATCCAACAGCACCGTCAGAAATCTTCGAGTTCTCTTCGACCAGGATATGTCCTTCAACTCTCATATAAAGAAGACTTCAAGGACTGCCTTTTTTCATCTACGGAATATATCGAAAATCAGGAACTTCCTGTCTCAAAGTGATGCAGAAAAACTAGTTCATGCATTTGTTACTTCTAGACTGGATTTCTGTAATTCTTTGTTATCAGGCTGTTCTTGTAAATCGCTTAAACCTCTCCAACTGATTCAGAATGCTGCAGCACGTGTATTAACAAGAACTAAGAAATGGGATCATATAACTCCTGTATTAACTTCTCTGCACTGGCTTCCTGTTAAATCAAGAATAGAATATAAGGTACTTCTCCTCACCTACAAGGCACTTGCTGGTGAGGCACCGTCCTATCTTAAAGAGCTTGTTACACCGTATTGCCCTACAAGGCATCTACGCTCCGTAGATGCTGGGCTACTTGTGGTTCCTAGAGTTTTAAAAAGTAGGATGGGGGCCAGAGCCTTCAGTTATCAAGCTCCTCTTTTCTGGAACCAGCTTCCACTTTCAGTCCGGGGGGCAGACTCGGTCAGTTCATTTAAGATAAAGCTTAAAACGTTCCTCTTTGATATTGCTTATAGTTAGGGCTGGCTCAGGTTAGCCTGGACCAGCCCTTAGTTAAGCTGCTCTAGGCTTAGACTGCCGGGGGACTTCTTAGGACACACCGAGCCCCTCTTTCACTCTCACACTCTCACTCTCTCCTCCCACAACCATCCATGTTTTATTAATGTACATCACTAATTAAGCTTCTTTCCGGGAGTTTTTTGTGCTTTCTCGCCTAGCAGGTCTCCGTGGATCATAGTTTCGTGCGGACCCCGGTTCTGACTCCTGGCTCATGGCTCTGCTGACACCTGCTGCTGCCATCATCATTACTTTAAATATGATTCATATTACTGTCATCAAAAACCAACATCTTTCTGCTCTCCCTCCCCACAGAAGCCTCTGTGGATGGTGGTTCTATCTGATGGAGGTTGTCCCTGCAGTGGTCCTGCCGTACACCTGTTCTGCTACTTGCAATTACTTGTATCATTTCAGTTAGAGAAATTGAATGTATTTCACATCTTTTACATTGTTGATTCTGTACACATGACATCCATTGCAGTCTGTCCATCCCGGGAGAGGGATTCCTCCTCTCACGTTCTCCCTAAGGTTTCTTCCCTTTTTTCCCCATTGAAGGGTTTTTTCATATTTTGGGGAGTTTTTCCTTTGCCGATGTGAGGGTTTTGGGACAGAGGATGTTGCATGTGTACAGACTCACACTCATACAGATTCATTTTATTTTGTATAGCCCAAAATCGCAAATTACAAATTTGCCTCAGAGGGCTTTACAAAATAAAATGAATTGAATTGAATGGAGAGAATTGTTACTGTATTGAGACACCACATTGTTTGATTATTGTCATTTTCAGTTGTTGTTGTCATCTACCTTGTTTTATTGAGTGTGTGTGTCTAACGGCATCTGATTAGGGTCGACAGGTGCGTGCCCGAATTTGATGGCAGGTGTGCCACTCGGCACCCTTTTTAAGAAGCCTGGCGGCGAAACGGCAGAGTCGGCAGTTGGAGCAGCACAGAGATTCTTTTAGATGCTTTTAGAAAACCGTCATCTATTTGGCTTATAATTCTCTTGGTAAGATAACTGTCCTCGGGTCTTAATTACCCAGTTGAGCCCTGTGCGTGCTGGCCCAATCTGGTGTCCTTTTTTATTTGTCCCTTTTAAATCGAGATGCATCCCTTTTACTGTCTTTTTATAGTTGAGCAGGATCTGAGACTACTTTAAGATTCAGTCATTTTAGACCTTGTTTATATCTTGAGCTTGACTGTTTTTAAATAGTTTGTGATTCAGATTATAATAAAACATCTTGTTAATTCATTCGAGTGGTTACCTGCCGTGGCGCACACACACCACCTCACTGAGATACCCACCTTTTGGTTACATATTCTTACAAATAGATTTAATAATTCATAGAAGGGAACTATTAAAGAGGTCAGATACACAAAGTCAGAGGTGATAAGGAAGAAAATGGATGTAAATGCTGACAATGGATTGCGGGGTGAGAAGAGTTGCACAATCGCGGAACCAGCTAGCCTAAATCAACTGATTGACTTGCTAGCACTGTTAGGATATTCCTTATCCACCCGAGTTGGTTGACGAGAAGAATCCACTACAGGAAATTAGTTAAAAAGTTTAACATTTATTTAGAAGAGAAAAAGTTGTACATGAGCAATTCTCCGCAGATATATCTGGAGACAATGAAATACGCATCGCAAGCAAATCCCTTCCAAAGTCCGCCTGCCTTCTGACACTGACCTGTTTTAATCCCTCTGGTGCCCTTGAACGTTGGTTCAACCCAGTTCATCCTTCTGTAACAAATACCTTCCCCGAACAATGAGTGTCTGGTACTCTCTCCTGCAGCCTTCGGCCTTGCTCTGAAAATGGGTTCAAACTGGCTCTCCCTTCGGTCGCAGGTGTGTTATCTCAGATAATATTTTATCTTCATTTTTCCTGTGCTCTCTCTTCCACCATTCACATTGTCTGCCTTATAAGGACCGATCCGGTCATGCCATCTGTCCTACAAGCGGACATCTATTCTACAAGCTAAAAAGTAAATACAAGAAGACACACACAGAGAACCCCACATCCCACAGCACCCATAGGCAAGCAGCTGGATGAGGTGAAAAAGGAGGCAAATTCGAAGGGAATAATGACAACATGAAAATGCAGCATGACCACATGGAGGAAGCTCAAACATGCATAGCTGAACTGGAGGAATGGCAGACAGAAGCTAAGAGTGAGATGCTAACTATGGAGCGGGAACATCCCTCTCTGTGCACTCTCTGTATCCCTAGATACAGTATCCCTAGATACAGAGAGTGCAAAGAAGCCACCTCTGAACGCACCCCTAGAGCAATAGAAGTAGGCTTCCTAAAATTCAAGACCCCGGAAATGGTGCTCAGTCATGCATGGAAATACATGTGGGAGTCAGCTGTTAAATGGTTTAATTGGACATTACAAAAAAGCAGATTACTACCAACATGGACAGAAGCAGAAATTACGGTCATACCTAAACCGGGGAAAGATAGTGAGTTATGCGGAAATAATCGTCCCTTAAATTTAAGTTATTAAATTTGGATTACAAGCTATAAACATCTATTTTTTCTAGACGACGATACACCTTTATAAAGGATTTGATCGAGGACCAAACAGGATTTGTGAGCGGGCGACAGACACACGAAAACATTAGAAGGACTTTATAGACCAGGCAAACAAACAGAAAAGAGACATGATTCTGGTTAGCGTAGATGCAGAAAAGGGGTTTGACAGGATGAATTGGACTTTCCTATTCACAGTGTCAAAAAAGTTTGGATCAAACAAGGGAATCATTACAGATTATTTGGACTCTATATCAACGACCTACAGCTAGAATCAAAATAAACGGAAGCCTATCTAACAAGTTTGAGCTACAGGGATGCTGTATGTCACCAACCGTATTCGCATACTTTATTGAACCATTAGCCCAAGCCATAAGCCTACGCAAAAGTATACGAATCCGAGGGGTGACAGTGCGCGGAGTAGGACATAGAACATAAGGTTGAATTCTTTGCAGATGACGTCATTGCATTCCTTGAACCGCCCAGTGAATCTTTAACCGAATTGCTAGATCTCTTGAACCCATATGGACAGCTTTCCGGATACAAAATAAATATTACCAAAACCCAAGTACTCAATATCAATTATACACCATAAAGAAATCAGGTAAAAATACAATTTAAATTGGAATCTAAAGAAGATTATTTAGGGATAGAAGCTACTAAAAGCTTGTCAGGACTAGTGGGTGCAGGTGGAGGCAGGACTCAAACGTAGACTTTAACGGAAATTAGTTTTTATTAACTCTAAAATTCCAAAAACCCAAAACATCAGGGGAAAAAACTGAGGACACGATAAAACTGACGGCATGCAGATGACACTGCAGACAACTACAAGGGAAGACAGGACAAGGCAGGAAGTGAAGTTAACCCAGGGACATGAGAGACATGACACTACAAAATAAAACAAGACATGAACCCAAACCGTGACACTATCTCAGAGGATGCTGTTGTCCTCACTCTGTATTTCACCACCTCAGCTTTTAAATTTAATAGGTTGCGAAAAAAATCACAATGGCTGGAGGGGAATGTGTGGAGTTGTCATGGGATGAGAACAAAGACACATTTTAACCTGGAAGAAAATCCGATTGATTAACAAATCAATTTAGCACAGCTGGGAACATTTCAATAAACACTGAAGGAGTCATTTTCCAGCATACTAATGTTTACATGGAATCAGCAGGATGTGGAGGCGCCTAATTAACTTAATCAGCTGGAGGAATGCACTAGCAAATTAGGGCTCCACCTAACGTCAGCGCACAATTGATCACTTCAACTGACTCTCCACTCAATTGTTTCTTGACAGCACTTCAGAGCACCTGAATTAGTGAGTTTTTTTTCATTTCTTTCCCTCTTTCCATAACCATGTTTGAAAGATATTGCCAAGTTTGTAAAAGTTGCTCCAAAGAAGTAGAAGCACAACAATAACCATTTCATACTACAGAGCAGTTTAATTACTAATGGAAACGCACAAATGATCAAACTGAATATGTTCTCCATTTGAAAGAAATTCTCTTTCTCTGGCAGGAAATTGATCAAGAATTGATTTGGGGATAGGATTTGAAGATGAATGGTTTGCAGAGAATTGGTGAAGTATACAAAGTTATGCCTTTTTAGTGTGGATCCATCAGTTTTTTTCATGCAGAGCTACTGTTTGGTGTGTGTGTATGTTTTGAGGGGGAAGGAAAGGGGGAAAAGGCCGCAATATCAGACCATGAGAGTAAAAAAGTCTGAAATCAAACACAATAATAAAAACCCTGGCGTTATCTTCTCTCCTCCCAACACACACCACCCCTCTGCCTCTGTCCCTACCCATCTGTCTTTCACTATCTTCTTCTCCTTTTTTTCTAAACTAGCTTTGCTTCCTTTCCTCACCACCCTCCCTGCATATGAAAAATCAGCAAATAAAACGTTACATTAACCCCACAATGACCTTTCCCACGTAATACACTGAGGCCTGATGGGCCAACCCGGGAGCTTCATCGAAAAGCTGTCATTCTCCACAATCCCAAGCATTGCCTGGGGAACATTTACCAGATAATTAATATATTAAATGCATGAAAAATAGTTACACAGGGGCCCCTTTGTCAGCTCTTCCGCTCCATGGGGGAAGAGGGATACAGCCTGTGAACCATCAATATACAAGCATCCTACTTCAATGGGCCATCATAAAAACTGCTCATAATTTTATGGCTTCATTCGCGGCCCCTGCTGTAAATGAAGGCCATATTTCCTCGTAATTCACTGGAGCTTGCCGCTGCTTTTTTATGATATGGCAGTTTTAAGCTGCCGCTGCAATTATGAAGATGCTCCTGGCCCCGGCGTGAAGGACAAGCAAGGGTCGGGGACAAGCAAACACACCACCTTTGGCTCCCTGCACCTTGTTGGTAGTGGTGGCGGTGTGCAGATCAGTCAGTCTGCCCTGCTATTGGCCTCTCAGTTATTATGGGCTCACAGAAGATGCAGGTTTAAATTAAACGTGTGACGGTTTCTCCGGTGGAGTCGAGACGCTGTCATTGAAGGGACAGTTAAAAAAAAAAAACATACCACAACACTGTACATTGCATTATAATATATCGGTGGGTTATTTCCACAAGTTACCTCAAAAAATATGTAGAGTAAATTTACCTGTTTACTCCAAAAAAAATATAGACTGTCTGAGATATAGGTCTATAACAGTGTTGAGGGCAATGTAGTAAACCCACTAATCACAGTCAGATGTTTCTGCAACGCCCAAACCTTCTGGGTAGTTTTGTGGTCACTGTCTGTTTCTGTCATTGAGTTTGGTTCAATTCAAATTGTCAAAAAAGGGATGTCAGAGTCTGTCAGTGTAGGACCTGGGTTCTGTTAATGAGCCCAACAGCCGACGGGAATAAACTGTTTCTTGCATGAGGTCTTTGTCCCGATTGACCTCAACCTGCTGCCAGAGGGAAGTGCACAGTTTTCGTCAGGAGTGAGAGGGGTCGGCTACAATCTTTTTAGCTCGCTTCAGGGTCCTGGAAGCGAACAAGTCCTGATGGGATGGCAGATTTTAGCCGATCACCCTCTCTGCAGGGCGTATTACATGCTGCAGCCTGTCCTTGGATGTGGCTGCAGCATACCAGTCGGTGATGGAGGAGCAGAGGATGGACTTGATAATGTCGCTGTAAGCCCCATCATTGTCTTTGGCAGGTTGAATTTCTTCAGCTGCCTCAGGAAGAACAACCTCTGCTGGGCCTTCTTGGTGATGGAGCTGATGTTCAGCTCCCACTTGAGGTCCTGGGTGATGATGGAGCCCAATGGAATGAACGAATGGAATCCAGTGTTGACGGGGGAGTCACACAGGGTGAGGGGGGAAGGTGGGGCTGCCTACTTACTGAAGTCCACAACCACCTCCACTGTCTTCAGGGCGTTGAGCTCCAGGTTGTCAGACTCCCACCTGTAGGCGGACTCATCCCCACCAGAGATCAGTCCAATGAGGGTGGTGCCATCCGCAAACTTCAGAGGCTTGACAGACTGGTGACTGGAGGTGCAGCTGTTTTTGTACAGGGGAAGAGTAGAGGGGAAAGAACGCAGCCTTGTGGGGACCGATGCTGATGGTCTGAGAGGCAGAGACATGTTTCTCCAGCTTCATGTGTTGCTTCCTGTCGGACAGTAAGTCAGTGATGCACGTGCAGCTGCGAGAGTTTGGCCTGCAGCAGAGACGAGATGATGGTGTTGAAGGCAGAGCTGAAGTCCACAAACAGGATCCTGGCGTAGATTCCTGGGGAGTCCAGATGCTGGAGGACGAAGTGGAGGGCCATGTTAACAGCATCATCTACAGACCTGTTGGCTCTGTAGGCAAACTGCAGGGGATCCAGGAGGGGGTCTGTGAGGGTCTTCAGATGGGACAGGACTATCCGTTCAAAAGACTTTATGAGTACAGAGGTTGTAGTCATTCAGTCCTATGACATCAGGGATGATGGTGGAGGCTTTGAAGCATGCTGGAACGTGGCATGTCTCCAAGAAGTTGTTGAAGATGCCAGTGAACACCGGAGACAGCTGGTCAGCACAATGCTTCAGCGTGTGGGGCGAGACCGAGTCAGGACCAGCTCATTTACGGGGGTTCTGTTTTTTAAAGAGCCGGGTAACGTCTCTCTCCAGAATAGAGAGGGTCGTTGGTGGTGAAGGGTTGCGGGAGGGGAGGGTAAGACAGAGACGTGAGCCCCCGGGGGGCTGGTGGAGCTGTGGGGGATGGAGTCAGGACATTGTCTTTCAAATCTGCAGTAGAACTCATTTAGCTCATCTGCCAGGCGGAGGTCATTCATGGAATGTGGTTTTTTCGGCTTGCCTGATCCTTCTGCAGTCGTAGTTCTGCTGTAAACCAAGGTTTGTCGTTGTTATAACTCACCCTGGTCCATGATAGTATAAAGCTGTCAATGAAAGGAGTTACAGCCTCTGTGAAGTCATCCAGATTGTCAGTAGCAGTCCTGAAAACATCCCAGTGTGTGCAGCCCAAACACACCCAACCCGGCTCCGTGACCCACCATCACCCCTTAATGACCCAGCCGCGACCGATCGGTCAACGGGGGGGGAGGGTGCTGGCGGCGTCGATGGGGGGAGTGGGTGCTAGCGGTGTCGGGGGGGGGGGGGGCAAAAAACGACACTCCGCTGCATTAGAAAACGTCCCTTCAAAATAAAATCACAGGATGAAATTTTAATTTTCCCATCTAAAGGCCTGCGACCCACTAAAAACGGGACCCACCAGTTGAGAATCACTGCTCTAGCGCCTCGCTGGTCCACTTCTTGGATTTCCTCACCACAGGTTTTCAGAGCTTTAGTTTCAGCCTGTTTGCAGGAATCAGGTGGACCATGACGTGGTCGGAGTGTCCCAGCACAGCAAGAGGGATGGCGTGATAAGCCCTGCTTACTGTAGTGTAGCAGTGATCCAGTGTGTTCTCCTCTGTGGTCGGGCATTTAATAAACTGTTTGATCTTAGGAAGTTTGTGGCTGAGGTTTTCTTTGTTAAAGTCCCTGTACGGTGTGGGTTGCGTGGGGTTGCAGACAAAGGCACAGGACCTCAGGGTGGCGAGTTTCACAATGCTTTATTTCTTGTCTTAGTCAACAATGCGCCGGTGTCCTGCTAGCTCGCTCGGTGGCACCTTCCTCGCTCCCTCGCCCGCCTCACTGTGTTTTCATAGGGGCGAGAGGAGACACGTTAATTATCGCCAGCTGGTTGTCAAGCGTTCCAACCTGGCACTGTTCCCAGAGCCATTCCCCCTCTCTCCCCCCTGCAGCCGAGCCGAAACCACGCCAGCCACCACAGTCCCCAAGGACAATAACCAAGGAGTCCGTTGGTCCGCTCCACCCACTGTATGTGGTCAGCGAGTGTCCGCTGTTCCTCCTGCCGATTGCCCGCCGGCAGCATGTAAAAACCTACCAGGATGTTTGAAGCAAACTCACGAGGGGAGTAGAAGGGTTTGCAGTTGATAATACAAGATTCCAGAGCAGGAGAACAGTGTTGCAGGATCGCTGTTACGTCGTTGCACCAGCCGTTGTTGAAGTAGAAGCCGATTCCTCCGCCCTTCGTCTTGCCGGAGAGCTCCGTGTCCCGGTCTGCTCTGAGCAGCTGGAGGGCAGAGTCGATCCACAGATCTCTGTGAAGCACAAAACGGAGGATGTAAAAAGTCTGTCTCTCTCCTCACCAGCAGCTGAAGTTCGTCCAGTATGTTGCACAGTGAGCGAACGTTGGAGAGAAAGATGCCTAGCAGCGGTGAGCTAGAACCACCCTTGCAGAGTCGCACTAACGAGCCGGCCCGTTTTCCTCTCCTCCGGCGTCTCACTGCGTGAGTAAAGGTGAGCACACCTTTCACTAGAATGTCCAGTAATTCCACAAAGGAAAGAAGAAAAGTTAGAAATAACTCAGTTGGAGTTGTTCCACTGATGTTAAAGAGCTCATCTCTAGTGAAAGAGCTCTGGGAATCGCAACAGGAAAAACAGTTAAAGCTGCAAGCAGCGATGAACGGGCCTTCCCCTCTCCTTGCATGTCGGGGGGTCAGCCAGACACGTGGGTCAAAAAGAGACAAAATAAATCATTCTTGGGGCTGGTATTCAAACCTGAGTCTGTGGTTTCATAAACGGAAACCACCAACACTAGGCTATTGCCGAGCTACCTCCTTCCAACTATATCCCACAGACTTCGCCTCAATCGCCCTCACTTCCATGTTTCACACCCCTGTCTCCTAACGGCACGGATCTCTGCATGTCTGACTGACATCTCCAAGTGGATGTTCGCTCAACCCCGACAAGACCGAACTACCTTTCTTCCCTGGAAAAAACTCTCCCACTCAGGACCTGACTGTTAACTTCGGCGACTCCGTGTTAACGCCCACTCAGAATGCCAGGAACCTCGGCGTGACACTTGACTCTCAACTCTCCCTGACTGCCAACATCACAGCGACAACACGATCCTGTAGATACACGCTCTACAACATCAGGAGAATACGACCCCTTCTCACTCAGAAGGCGGCACAGGTACTGATTCAGGCTCTTGTCATCTCCCGCCTTGACTACTGTAACTCTCTCCTGGCAGGTCTCCCTGCTACCGCCATTCGACCACTGCAGCTCATCCAGAATGCAGCAGCTCGACTAGTCTTCAACTTTCCGAAATACTCCATGTTACTTTCAGTCTTTCACAACCAACCTGGAAAATAATCCAGCGGGTTCTCTTTGTAATGGTGTACAGGACCCCAGGTCCTTATTCTGAATTTTTATGTGAATTTTCACAGTTCTTAACGAGTTTGGTCCTTTAAACGGACAAGGTAATTATAGTGGTTGATTTTAACATTCATGTGGATGTCGATAACGACAGCCTTGGTACTTCATTTCTCTCTGCTGGAATCAATTGGTTTCTGTCAGACTGTAAATAAATCAACTCATTGTTTTAACCACACGCTTGACTTGGTTCTTGTATATGGTATTGTGAAAGAACACTTAACAATCTTTCCACAGAACCCTCTCCTGTCGGACGATTGTCTGATAACCTTCGAATTTCTACTGCCAGAATCTCCTCCTCCTACATTGGGTTTCTACAGTCGATGTTTATCGGATACCGCTGTAGCCTCATTTAAAGAAACCATTCCCTCTGCTCTAAGTTCAGTGTCCTGTCTAAAGATATCAGAAGACTCCTGTGAAAACTTCAGTCCGTCACAAATCGACCATCTTGTCGATACTGCCACAGGCTCTTTGAGAATGGCACTGGACGGTATTGCTCCCCTCAAAAGAAGAATGGCAACAAGAAGGAAGTTCGCCCCTTGGTTTAACTATAACTGATCTATCGATCAAGCCAGAAGATACCAACCAACTTGTTAGACTTCAGGATTGTCTTGGAGACATCAAAACTTGGATGACCTGCAACTTCCTGATGTTAAACTCTGAAAAAACGGAAGTTATCATGATCGAAGTCAGCTGTCACTTGATACAGTCTCTATGGATGGAATTGCTATGGTATCCAACAGCACCGTCAGAAATCCTGGAGTTCTCTTCGACCAGGATATATCCTTCAACTCTCATATAAAGAAGACTTCAAGGACTGCCTTTTTTCATTTTTTCATATGTAATATATCGAAAATCAGGAACTTCCTGTCTCAAAGTGATGCAGAAAAACTAGTTCATGCATTTGTTACTTCTAGACTGGATTACTGTAATTCTTTGTTATCAGGCTGCTCTTGTAAATCGCTTAAACCTCCCCAGCTGATTCAGAATGCTGCAGCACGTGTATTAACAAGAAGTAAGAAATGGGATCATATAACTCCTGTATTAACTTCTCTGCACTGGCTTCCTGTTAAATCAAGAATAGAATTTAAGGTACTTCTCCTCACCTACAAGGCACTTGCTGGTGAGGCACCGTCTTATCTTAAAGAACTTGTTACACCGTATTTCCCTACAAGGCATCTGCGCTCCCTAGATGCTGGGCTACTTGTGGTTCCTAGAGTTTTAAAAAGTAGGATGGGGGCGAGAGTCTTCAGTTATCAAGCTCCTCTTTTGTCGAACCAGCTTCCACTTTCGGTCCGGGGGGCAGACTCGGTCAGTTCATTTAAGATAAAGCTTAAAACGTTCCTCTTTGATATTTCTTATAGTTAGGGCTGGCTCAGGTTAGCCTGGACCAGCCCTTAGTTAAGCTGCTCTAGGCTTAGACTGCCGGGGGACTTCTTAGGACACACCGAGCCCCTCTCCCACGCTCACACTCTCACTCTCTCCTTCCACAATCATCCATGTTTTATTAATGTACATTACTAATTAAGGTTCTTTCCGGGAGTTTTTTGTGCTTTCTCGCCTAGCAGGTCTCCGTGGATCATAGTTTCGTGCGGACCCCGGTTCTGACCCCTGGCATGGCTCTGCTGACACCTGCTGCTGCCATCATCATTACTTTAAATGTGATTCATATTACTGTCATCATAAACCAACATCTTCTCTTCCCTTTTTTCCCCCATTGAAGGGTTTTTTCATATTTGGCGGGTTTTTCCTGTGAGGGTTTCGGGACAGAGGATGTTGCATGTGTACAGACTGTAAAGCCCTCTGAGGCAAATTTGTAATTTGCGATTTTGGGCTATACAAAATAAAATGAATTGAGTTCGGAGGCATGCCAGCGCAAATTGCTCTCGGAGGATAGACTGACGTTTGCGAGAGCTGTGGAGCTTGCTGTTAACATGGAGACAGCCTTCCGAGATGCACAGCAGTTGCGGAAGGGTGATGACGTCACTGCAGGGCAGACACGTGAGAGGCAGGAGAAAAAGAGAAAGAGGAACACTGTGCGAAAAGAGAAAAAAATGGCAGGCTACTTACAAGCTGACGAAATGGAAGATGACATTCTGATGTTTTCTGTGTTCAGTGCAAGTGGTGCTGGACGATGGCCATACAGGGCAATTTTTGAGGTAAATGGAAAAAATGTGCTGATGGAAATTGACACAGGAGCAGGAGTCAGCATTATCTCAGAAAATGTGTATGAGCAGTCATTCTCGCATGTGCCACTGGACAGCAGCAGCATCGCACTGAAGGGTTATTCAGGAGAGACCATTCCACTGAAAGGTCAGTTCATGGCAAAAGTAATTTATGGAAATCAGACTGCCGATCTACCGCTCATAGTAGTGGCTGGAGGAGGCCCTTCGCTGTGTGGGCGTGAATGGCTGGATCAAATTAAACTGAACTGGAAAATGATTTAAAAAGTCACCGAAAACGTTACGGCCCCAACAACTAAACTCAAGCCAATCCAAGATGTGTTCGATAAATATGCTGATGTTTTCAAAGACGAGTTGGGAACGTTAAAGCAGCCATCTCTGTGAAGCCTGACGCATTTCCAAAGTTTCATAACGCCTGGAAAAAGATTGTGTTATCAGCCCGTGAAGCATAGCGAGTGGGCTGCTCCAGTGGTTCCTGTAACCAAGCGGGACGGTGGACTCCGTTTGTGCGGCAACTATAAAGTAACTGTGAACATGGCCACAAATACTGAAACATACCCACGCATTGAAGAAGTGCTGGCAGCATTATGTGGGGGAAATTCTCCAAAATTTATCTGGCAGCCGCCTGGTAGGCGGCTGCCAGGTCCTTTTGGATGACGAGTCCAAAAAGTATACAACTATGAACACGCATAAAGGACTGTTTGTGTACAATCGGCCTTGCTTTGGCATTAATTCTGCTGTCAGTATCTTCCAAAGGATCATGGCAAACGTGATGAAGGATCTCAACGTTGTGGTGTATTTGGATGACTTGCTGGTGATGGGCAGTGATGAAACGGAGCATCTGATGAACCTGGACAGGGTACTACAGCGACTACAAGAAAATGGCCTAAGAGTAAAAAAGGCAAAGTGTGGAAAAACACAAATCGAGTACCTAGGACACATGTTGGATGGAAAAGGAGTCTATCCTTCTAGGGACAAGGTCAGAGCCGTGCTTGATGCCCCAGCACCCACAAACATCAAAGAGCTCAGAGCTTTCCTTGGGTTAGTGAAGTATTATGGACGTTTCTTGCCGCAGCAAAGTACTGTTTTGGCCCCACTTTACAGACTGCTGAAGGACCAAGCAAAATGGGGGTGGGGAGAAGTGGAGCAGAGCGCATTTGATAGGTGCAAGGAAATTATACTATTATACTATCTGCCTATGACTATCACATAACCTATCGCCAGTCAGAAGCACACGGCAATGCAGATGGTCTGTCTTGTGTCCCACTGCCGGAAACCACAGACGCGGGAACAGAGACAATGACAGCATGCCTACATGCACTACTCTGTGAACATCTGGAAGATGCACCACTGAGTGCGAAACAGATTTCCAAGGCAACACGCAAAGATGCAAAGCTATCTAAGCTGCACAGATACATCATGGAAGGGTGGCCAAAAGAAGTACCAGAAGAACTGAAAGTGTACTACCAAAAAAAATAGGAGCACCTTTTAGTTTTGGAATAAAGAGCACCCTTGGAAACCTTTGGACCCTGCGTCTGAGTCCTCCCTGCCTTCCTCCGCACCAGCAGCACGAACCCTGACAGAATGACGCGACCACGTAAGGACTCAGCAGGGTTTTTCTCGTCTGGCTTTTAGGGCCCTACGCGGCGTACAGCTGGCTGCCCCGCTTAACGGCAACCTCAGCTTGCCAGCAGGCTCCGGGCGGAGTTCTGGTCACCGCCCTCGCTACTCTCCAGACCCCGCTTGGGCCTCGCATGTGGAGGCCACCGTCCAGCCCCCAGTCCTCAGCGCACGCGGGGAGCAGGTGCTGGCGCTGGCCGCCCTTCTCCAGGCCACCAACGACCACCACATTCTGGGCCGCAGCCACACCGTCCACGACGCCCGTCTCCGCCCGAGTGGGCCCCAAGATGCCCGTCTCCGCCCGAACCAGCCCCCCAACGCCTGTCGATGCCCGTCCCGCATCCAGCCCCCCGACGCCTGTCTCTGCCGGTCCCGTCTCCAGCCCCGTCCCCACGACCCCTGATCGTGCCTCCTCCCTTCCGTCCCTTGGTCCTCCCCCCCCGCCCCTGGGGCCGGTCTGTAATCCAGCCCTTGAGGTGGGGGTGGGGTCAGGGTTTGGGCCAGCCCAGGTTGCGCACAGCCCGGCGGCCCACGCCATGCAGCCGAAGCCGCAGAGCCCGGCGCCCCAGACTCCCACATCAGGCCCGGCATACCCCCGGAGCACCCCACGCCTGGCCGCCACCCCGGCAGCACAAACCCTGACAGTTTGTAAATGGAAAGTGCAAAAAACAAGCAGAATCACTATAGCGCACCCTAATGTTGAAATATTCTAAGACTCAATGTGAACATGTCCTACAGATTTGGTGAGGACAGGCCTTGTACTTTTGAAGTTATAGGTCTTTCCTTTCCAGGCGACACCCCTTACAAATGTAACAAAGTGCAACCTTGGACTAGCCACCATGTAGTTCCGTATTGCAGGTTACCCAAATAAATGGATAAAACCAGAAGCAGTTACAGACAGTCAATAGTTTATTCAGGTTCTTTGCTTGTACTTGGCAGGGGTAACAAAGCATAAATTAATCGATTTACAATACATCATGACAATGGACCAGGAAACACAAAAAAAGGAAACACATAAGCCAAGTAATTAGTCGTACTGCTAAATTTACAATGTAAATATACTCATGCACACGCTAGTGAACACTGCAAACTTTAAAACACCCAAGTTAGGTCACACGTTAACATCAAGCAAGATCACAAAAGAAACAAATTATATCAAAACTCAATCATTAAAAGTGTTTACACTGTAAGCTTTACAAGGGCAGAATAATGCCCGCTATAACCTCACAGTAGAGCTATACCTGGGTTAGGCCCAAAAAGGGGGGCCCACAGGAAGAACAGACATCAACAAACAGCACAAGACACGTGGCTTTAACTGCCTTAGTATGACAAAGAGAAAAGAAAACAAATGAATCGAGGAAAACAGTGGTCCGTCTACGAATGATGATCGTTTGTAGATCTGGTCGTCCTTTCTTAATTCCAGTAGAAAAGACTTTACGGGTCTCGCGCCGCCACAGTGAGACAAACCAAGGGCTCCTAATGCCCAATGTATAGTTTGGCAGCCTCAAATAGCGTGCGCTCCCCGGTCTGAGTCTTACTCCAACCAGCGACGGCAACGTGAAACTCAAACAATTCCCGAGATCATTTCCTAGTTTATCAAACCGGATGTTATGGGCTCATTAGTCCTCATCTGGTGCACCTGTGGGTGCCAGCCAATACACGCCTACTTGGGCTGACCCTATCACACAAACTTCAATGATAAATGAGAAATCAACATTCTTTCTCAAGAAAGATGGCATTGAGCCAAGGATCATTTTGCTGAAGATTTTGTAAGAATCTGACATAGCAGCTGGGAGGAGTTCGCAAAAACGTGTTTTTCACAAAAATCAAAATGGCGGAAAAAAACGCCAGGTGCATTTGCATACCATAATTGATTTTTTTGTAGAACACATCCAAGAGCACCTGTGTGCAAAAGTTCCAGGTCAATCGGTAAAAGTGGGAAAAAATGTCCCCATAGGGAGCACTTACGGGGGCGCTAGAGAGCACTTTTTTTATCCCCTAATGGCACGACCCGAAGAATATCTAAATGTTTCGCACTTCTGAAGCGCATGCAAAAATATTATAATAGATATAATATTATAATAGACACATGTCTATCTTTGGAAATGTGTTTTGCTTTGCAATACATGAGGTGTGACATATCTCTGTGCACTAGGTAGTTGTGTGCTGGGCCCTTAAACACCAACTAAAAGCCTCAAGTCATTGATCATCTTCAAACATTGTACGAGGATGAATAATCCCATCCCATAAAACCCTTTTCATAATCATCATGACAACTGGCAGCTCCCTCGCAAATAAAACAGATGCAGAAAACAGATAATAACTGGGGCGTTTAAGAAGTGTCCCATTATGACACATTCCCTCTCCTTTTATTTTTTTATGATAGCAAACAATTAGTTATCCAGATGGTAAGAGATGTGGACTGGGTGGCTGGCATTTAGCAAGCAAACACACTCGCTCATATTCATACACATTTGGGGAAATACAAAAATATGAATTCAAAAGCAGAAATCACACCCTCTGACACACGCACACAGACATAAACATCTGTTGTGTACGCAAAGGTATCCTGCCATGCTACCCAAAGCAGCAGCAAGTGTACAGATGAGCCCTACAGCTGCTTGATCGTTCCCTGTGAGGGAATCGTACTGCTGTGATGGATAAGGTGGGATTCTTCTAATTGACAGTTTGTGGGAAAACAGATGGTTTATTTGTTGGCATTCATCACGTCTTCATGAACAACAGAAGATGGCGTCAAAGAGAAAGGGGAGACAAGTGTATACGGTAGAACTGAGTTTAAATGCTTTGGAATTATTTTTCACATTTCCGTATTTGTTACTGGAAATACGCAATCGTTGTGGTAATCTTCTCCATGCCTGGTTAGGGACACGGTAAACAAATGGCGCAAGAAAAGATTATGTGCAGCAGACACTTTGCCTCAGATGACTAGGTTTTGGAGGTCACTGTTTGCCGCTTTAAACCAGAGGCTGTCCTTAGCCGATGGGTGTCAAACTCATTTCAGGTTCGGGCCAAATACTGCCAGCTTCGAGCAAACGCGGGCCACTGGCGATCGGCGACCGGCTGACATTAGGATACATCCAGTGTTGGGGAGTAACGGAATACATGCACCGGGGTTACGTATTTAGAATACAAATTATGAGTAACTGTATTCCGTTAATTACAATTTAAATGGATGGTATTCAGAATACATTGTTGAAATCAATGGATTACGGAGTTGATTCACTCTCTAAAAAAGGGTTGTCAAACTCATTTGGGTTCGGGCCAGATAATGGCCACTTCTAACGAATGCGGGCCGGACTAGTACAATCATATGTATCATATGTGAGTTTGACATATGTACTCTAAATAAATGAAGGAAACTTGATGCATTTCCCAGAAGACTTACCATTTGCGTGATCAGTAGCTGCTAAGGATTTAATAGCCCCGGAGACATTGAAAGACTGATTAGCAGAGGTGTGGACTCGAGTCAGACTCGAGTCATGAATTTGATGACGTGAGACTCGACTCGACAAAACGTACAAAGACTTGCAACTCGACTTGGATTTGAATACCGATGACTCGTGACTTGACTTGGACTCGAGCCTTTTGACTCGAGAAGACTTGCTACTTCCCATGAAAACTGGGGGATAACATTTTCACACCACCGCGCCGCTCTGTTTATCTGCATCTGTCAAAAAAAACGTGCGCCACCTGTATGCAGAGAGCGCGCGCTGCCTGCACGACATCCAATCACTGCAGTCCATTTGACCGTATCAACGAGACAGCTCGTTCATGGTTACAAATTTTTTTTTTTTTGAACCCGGATTCAGACTCCGATGGAAATCCTCGCCAACATTATGTCAACGTCCGTTTTAAAGTAGTGTAATGAGCTGAGTTAAAGTTATTAGTTAATCAGTTAAGCAGATGTTGCATGTGTTCACGTTATGCTGTTACCAGCTGTAGTTACGCGAGACAACCCGAGTTTTGGGGGGCCGTGTATGCGGAAGTGTTCGTTCGGCGTGGTGACGGCCAACAGTGACCGAAGTTGAGTTGTTTTATATAAATAAATGCAGCGGAGTTGCAAGCCAGTCATCGCCTCCTTATTTACGCTGCAGCATTGGGGTGAGCGTTACAGCACTATAACACAGTCACAGTCGATCCACCATTAACCTTCCCTTCGTAGTCTAGGTCTGTGAGGCAGCGCACCATCACCCAGGGTTCCCCGTCCCCACTATAATAAAATGACTCGAAATGACTCAAAATTAAAATGGTACGACTTGTGACTCGACTTGAGACTTGTTGGCTGTGACTTGTGACTCGACTTGGGACTTGCTTCGTCTTTGACTCGACTTGACTCGGGACTCGAGGGCAGTGACTTGATCCCACCTCTGCTGATTAGCCCTGTTTGACATGCTAGCTAATGTTAGCTGTAATGATAAAATCAACATCATATTGGCTACCATTTCCTCCAACATCCCTCATCCTAAATGCCATTTTCTGGAAAATATTTTATGTTTCAGTGGAAAAAGCCCTGCTGAAACACAGCTTTGCTGCTTTCATGTTGTCACAAGGCTGGGCACAGGTTGAAGGCAGGCAGGCAGGACTCAAACACAGGATTCAGGTTTTCCAGAAGGTGCTATTTATTCACCACAAAAACGAACAGAAGCCAACGGACATGCACCAACGAGGACTGACAAGGACAATGACGCGACAAGGGACAACAGGCACACAGGGCTTAAATACACAAGGGAGGTGCATGTGATTGGACACAGGTGGAAGCAATCAGGCAATCACAGAACAGGACAGGAAGTGAAGCTCACCCAGAGACACGAGACACAAGAAAACTACAAAATAAGACAAGCAGACCCAAACAGTGACACATGTAGAACAATGAATAGACAAACATTCTATATATGGATGTAAAGAAAATAATTGCATACATCCTTACATGCAGCAGCAGATATTAATTTTTCTGCAGTTCACAGACATTACATACATGATTATAATTCTGATGATTCACTGAAGCCACTGGTAATAATCATAAACCGTTTAACTTTACCTGGATGACTTGCTGGTCTGTAAAAACATTGAAATTTCAGAGGCCCTTATTGAAATCACCATTTAACGTAATGTAAGCACACACACAATAACTAATTTATAGAAGCATTTTCTAAACATATGGCGCTAGGAAGTATTGGTGTCCCTTGCTTTCTTCTAGTGTAAGGACCTGAGGGGCAGGGTTATGGGAGGCGTCTACATCCTTTACAGAGGTCTCCACCCACTTCCACAGGAGAGTATCGGGCTGGATTTAAATTTAAAATCTAAATCTAATCTAAAATGACCCCCCCAACGTCTATTCATAACCACTATTACTTGACCTCTGTGGAAAACGTCATAGGGTCAAGATTGGTTAGTTCTTGACCCCTGGTTAACTTAGAAGAAAGAAAGAACTAAGAAAAAAGACGGCATGCCGTGTTTTTTTTACTCAGCACAATGAAAAATAAGTGTGGTTTGAATTTCCCAGCAGCAGAAAAATTACTATACCAAGACTTAAAGAATTTAGTGGAACTTTAGTGTTGAGTCACTAAAACTCACTGGGTCAGTCTCTAAATTGATTTTTGATGTATGATTACATCTACAAAGCTGCATTGTAGGCAAAATATTTTACCCTAAAAAATATTTTTTTATATTAAAAAAATAATTGTATTTTCATAAAATGTGTCTGCAATTTGATTACGCCACTGTTTTTCTAACTAACCCATTATGGTTACCCTTTATCCAACCTAATTGTGCGACGCGGTTTCATGTAATCTGTTACCCTTAAAGCCTGTCCAAGTGTTCAAACACACAACCAATGTTTTCTCTTGAGGACTGTCTTGAATATTTAGAGACGTCTTGGTCATTCAACTGCTGTATTTCTGTGGGAACTGGAACACATGCAGTGAAGCTTTCCCCGCAAGCCCCCCAAAGCGTTACTGCCCCAACATCATGAGGACCACTTTTGGCCCCTTACTGTCCTACCTGCTCCTCCAGCACCGCCACGACATCACCCCAGCCGCCCACATTAGGGCTCCAGACACAGGGCTTTATTGACTGGTTTGGCATCATCCTCTTCTGGATAGCCTACTTGTCCTTGAGGCTTTGCCTCCATCACAAGAAGATAATCTCTTTTGATTACCTTCCATTTCTCATCTGCTCTCTCTCGCTCACTCTCTCTCTGATTTCCACTATGCTCTGTTGTTTCATGACCAAGCCCCTAGCACACCTCCAACCCACCATTCTTTCTCCCATTCTCTCTTCAGCTCCTTTTTTCCCATTGGTGGGGAAGAATTCAGAAGGTGTTGTCTCACTGTGTTCTTTTGTTCAGGCACTCCTCGGCCAGCTGCCTATTCACACAGTCTCGCCAATTAGGACCACATTTAGAGAGCAAGAGAGGAAATGATATCAGTTATCCCAGTCATCACCCCCTTAGCCCCACCCTTACGTATATATGGTCTGATACTGAGGCATCTTCATCCTCCACTTACAGTACCTCCTTTTTCATAAATCTCTTGACGTCTTAATTTCTGTAAAAAATTTTGAGAATGGTAAACACAATGATGTTGATAGTATTGATTACTGGGTAAATATCAATATTTCAAATACTCCAACAGCGGATTGGATTAGGGTTTGACATGAGAACACATCTGGAAAACCGATTGATACATTGGTAGAGCATATCATTATAAGCAGTGTTGGGTTAACCCTTTGAGCCTTTCATTTCCTTGATATAAATGGTCCTGCTCATATTCTGAAGTCAGCGGCAGCATTGTCAGTTGCCTTGATCGCTGGAAGGTCTTTCCAGCTTCATTTTGCTAACACTTTTAGTTTCTAGTGTAATATTGACCCAACATGTTCTCCTTCAATGTTAAATGATTATAGACAATTATTTACATTACTGTTATGTGAATGTGGATAACTTTTCTATAATAAAATAACAATTTGAATGAAACTGAAAGACAAGGTTTAGCAAGGTTCCACCAGGTTGCAATGATACAACCGTGTGTAGCTCAGTTTGTTGATTACTGTATTAGATAATATGTAATTATTTTTTCCACAATTCTATCCAAGGCATGGCAATTGTATCTGTATAGCACATTTCAACAAGTGCTGCACATAAAACCAGAAGATTTACAAACCATTAAGAACATTGATTGAAACATAAGAAGAATGGTCTAAGTATAGTAACTAAAAAATAAAATATGCAGTGTAGTTTAAGAATTCCAAAATGCAAAAGTGGTCAATTAAACGCAACAGCAAACCGAAACGTCAGCATTTTGAAGTCAAATCTTTGTTTGACATACATGAAAACACACTATTAGATTAGTATGCATGGACAAGCTTTTCCAAATCTGGTTGAGACAGTCCTTTAATCCTTCTTTTAGGTCATAGTAAGTTGCTTTTGTAACAGCCCTGATATGGCTGTTCAGGGTGAAGTCCAAAGCTTAGTAGTGTAGAGTAATCATTAACGTGCCGATTCCACTGTGCCTGAGATAGGTGGAATAAAAAGGAGGAATGTATGGAGGGGAGCAGAGGAGGGGCCTGTAATGGATAGTAAGGTCAGTAATTAGGCACTAGGTCCCGTGTTAAAATGTCATGACTTCGGGAGAGTCATTTAGCCTGCTAATGAGTCTCTAACAGTTTATTGATGCCACTTCTCCCATCAATTTTCTGACGCTTGCTTCCCTTCAGCCCATTTTTCCTCTGCCCTGTGGAACTCCCTTAGCAACCATTGATGCTAATTAATTGAAATTAGGACAGCTCAAATGCATTCCAACTCTTCTCATATGCAGAAGTCCTGGGGGAATGAAATTCCAATTTAGAAACTTGGGGATTTCTGTACCGCCCCTTGAACGCTATTAAACAAGCATCTTAATACGGGAGTGAGGCACTAATGTAATAGATGCTAATCTCTGGATTATTGTGGCTCTATTGTCCAACTTGATTCATGGTGATTTGGAGGAATTTATGGCAATTGTTATTACTTGATTGTTTGCCTTTGTCAGGGATCGTACAGGACGGGAACCCAAAAGCAGACCAGGACAGAGAAAATAGAAATTAAAGGTGGATATTTGCCACAGGCTCTTTGGGAATGGCACTGGACGGTATTGCTCCCCTCAAAAAGAAGAATGGCAACAAGAAGGAAGTTTGCCCCTTGGAATAACTCTCAAACCCGGAACTTAAAGCAAACTGTGCGCAAACTTGAGCGGTTATGGCGTTCCACCAAATCAGAAGGATCTAGGCTAACTTGGCAAGACAGCGTTAAAACATATAAGAAGGCTCTCCGTAATGCAAGAGCATCTTATTACTCATCAATAATCGAGAAAAATAAAAACAACTCCAGGTTTCTCTTCAGCACTGTAGCCAGACTGACAGAGAGTCACAGCGCTGTCGAGCCGTGTATTCCTGTGGACCTCAGTAGTAACGACTTTATGAACTTCTTCAATAATAAGATTCTGACTATCAAAGAGAAAATTGATGGTCTCCTGCCCCCAACCGGAGCCGACCTGTCCTCGGATGTAGGATCCTTGGATGCAGCCGTGGGCCCTGATACCTACTTGAATGGTTTCTCATCCATCAACCTTGATCAACTGACTTATACAATTTTGAAATCCAACTAAGCTGCTTAAGGAAGTTTTTCCGTTAATTAGCACATCCCTACTGGATATTATGAATCTGTCTTTGTTGACAGGACATGTACCAAAGTCCTTCAAGGTAGCTGTAATTAAACCTCTTCTTAAGAAACCTACTCTAGCTCCAGAGGTGTTGGCTAACTACAGACCCATCTCTATTCCTCCCTTCCTCGCTAAGATCCTTGAGAAATCTGTCACGAATCAATGATGTGACTTTCTACAAAACAATGCTTTGTTCGAGGATTTCCAGTCAGGATTTCGAGTGCATCATAGCACAGAAACAGCACTGGTGAAAATTACAAATGATCTTCTACTTGCATCGGACCAAGGACTTGTCTCGTTTCTTGTATTGCTGGACCTCAGTGCTGCATTTGACACCATCGATCACCGTATCCTGCTGCAGAGACTGGAACACTTGATTGGCATCAAAGGAACTGCACTCAGCTGGTTTAAATCTTATTTATCGGATCGATCCCAGTTTGTGTTTGTGAACGGTGAATCATCGAGGACCACCAATGTTGGTCACGGAGTTCCACAAGGTTCTGTGCTTGGACCGATTCTATTTACCCTGTACATGCTTCCTTTGGGCGACGTTATCAGAAAACCCCGCATAAACTTCCATTGTTATGCAGACGATACTCAACTGTATCTATCGATCAAGCCAGAAGACACCAACCAACTTGTTAGACTTCAGGACTGTCTTGGAGACATCAAAACTTGGATGACCTGCAACTTCCTGATGTTAAACTCGGAAAAAACGGAAGTTATCATGATAGGCCCAGAGCGCCTTCGAAGTCAGCTGTCACATGATACAGTCTCTATGGATGGAATTGCTCTGATATCCAAAAGGACCGTTAGAAATCTTGGAGTTCTCTTCGACCAGGATATGTCCTTCAACTCTCATATAAAGAAGACTTCAAGGACTGCCTTTTTTCATCTACGTAATATATCGAAAATCAGGAACTTCCTGTCTCAAAGTGATGCAGAAAAACTAGTTCAAGCATTTGTTACTTCTAGACTGGATTACTGTAATTCTTTGTTATCAGGCTGCTCTTGTAAATCGCTTAAACCTCTCCAGCTGATTCAGAATGCTGCTGCATGTGTATTAACAAGAAGTAAGAAATGGGATCATTTAACTCCTGTATTAACTTCTCTGCACTGGCTTCCTGTTAAATCAAGAATAGAATTTAAGGTACTTCTCCTCACCTACAAGGCACTTGCTGGTGAGGCACCGTCTTATCTTAAAGAGCTTGTTACACCGTACTGTCCTACAAGGCATCTGCGCTCCGTAGATGCTGGGCTACTTGTGGTTCCTAGAGTTTTAAAAAGTAGGATGGGGGCCAGAGCCTTCAGTTATCAAGCTCCTCTTTTGTGGAACCAGCTTCCACTTTCAGTCTGGGGGCAGACTCGGTCAGTTCATTTAAGATAAAGCTTATAGTTAGGGCTGGCTCAGGTTAGCCTGGACCAGCCCTTAGTTAAGCTGCTCTAGGCTTAGACTGCCGGGGGACTTCTTAGGACACACCGAGCCCCTCTCTCACGCTCACACTCTCACTCTCTCCTTCCACAATCATCCATGTTTTATTAATGTACATTACTAATTAAGGTTCTTTCCGGGAGTTTTTTGTGCCTTCTCGCCTAGCAGGTCTCCGTGGATCATAGTTTCGTGCAGACCCCGGTTCTCACCCCTGGCATGGCTCTGCTGACACCTGCTGCTGCCATCATCATTACTTTAAATGTGATTCATATTACTGTCATCATAAACCAACATCTTTCTGCTCTCCCTCCCCACAGAAGCCTCTGTGGATGGTGGTTCTATCTGATGGAGGTTGTCCCTGCAGTGGTCCTGCCGTACACTTGTTCTGCTACTTGCAATTACTTGTATCATTTCTGTTAGAGAAATTGAATGTATTGTACATCTTTTACATTGTTGATTCTGTACACATGACATCCAATGCAGTCTGTCCATCCCGGGAGAGGGATCCCTCCTCTGACGTTCTCCCTAAGGTTTCTTCCCTTTTTTTCCCCATTGAAGGGTTTTTTCATATTTTGGGAAGTTTTTCCTGTGCCGATGTGAGGGTTTTGGGACAGAGGATGTTGCATGTGTACAGACTGTAAAGCCCTCTGTGGCAATTTGTAATTTGCGATTTTGGGCTATTCAAAATAAAATGAATGGAATTGAATATTTATTTGGGAATGAATGTGGGGATGGTTTGGTCCAGTTGGTTGGTGAAGGGTGGGGCTGGAGTGGAATGAACGGCAAGGCAGGTGAGAGCGGTAATCCAAGTGACGAACTGTAGGCAGGGAAACAGGTTGGTGATTAGTGACAGGGAACAGGAGCAAAAACGATCCGGCAGGGACTGGTTGTCTGGTCACTGCTTAAATAGTGAAGAGGATGGTAATCAGGACCGTGTGTGCAGACAGCAGCAGGTGTCGATAGTTAACGAATCAGCCAGGATGTGTTTGGGAGAACTCCGAAAAAACTAACTTCAGGTTAGAGTAGCAATGTTTAAGAAAACCGGGTCAGGAAGCTGGATTCCTGACAGCCTTAGAACACTTTTTTTCTCAATGTCTAAAGCAATTGGGTTCTATCTGGGAAAGTAGTGAATTGAGACTTTTGATTACAGAACTTATGTTCCCTTGTCCTCAGCTATCTGGTCTTTTTGCAAACTTCTACTGCATCTCATGGTCAATCTGAATCAAAAAGCTAAGAAGACATTTTTGTTCTACTTTGAAACTTGTCTGAGATCAATCGGCAAGCATATGTTGGTTTCTTTTGTCCTTGAACTCCACCCAACATTTTATGTTTTAAAATAGATTTTGTCAGCGATCTTGCAGTAGAGATTAAAAAACTGAGGCATCTGTGTAAGATCAGCACACCGAGAGGCAGAACAGTAGCAAAAATTCACTGTGCTTAAACTTTTAAGTTTATCAGATGTATGGGTTACTATGCCTAGCAGCTGTCAATATTCTTGTTGAAAGATCTACAAGGGCAGACAAAGTAAAACGGAGTTCAACACTACAAATGTATCCCGTCATCTGCCTTAATTTATTACAACTACAGATTTTTTCTTTAATCTTTGAAATAAACATGAAGTGTCAAACTTGTTTATTGGAATGGTTGGGGGTATCCCAATATGATGAGAAATAGAGAGATGAAGAAGGCAAAAGCTAATTCTTTATCCTCTCATCCGCTCTGCAGAGAGGGTGATCGGCTGCAATCTGCCGTCTCTCCAGGACTGTTCCCTTATTTTAAAGTAATCCATAGCTTTAGATTACTAACCAACAGCATTATATTTTATTATATTTTATTCCTTGCACTATGTTGTCTTTTTGTCCATTTTCAAATTCCTTGTAGGTCTGACATATTTTGTAATAAATGTTTTTTGATTCCTCTCTGTTGAAGTTTGTTTTAGTTAAAAAAATAGTCAACCTAGATCGACCATTTATGATATTGTGTACTGTCCATTTTTATTAAGATTTCTGCTCTCAACCTTCTGGCAGATTAGACCTGTGCGGAGGTTAAAGTTGGGTGGAGCTATGGAGCCGAGTAGTAGGTTGATAGATGTCTTTTAAGCATAGTCTTTACAGTAGGTGCTCACACTACAAAAAAAGGTCTAATTTGGCAAAACAACGGAAATGCATGGTTGTGATGGGGCTTTTACATGACACATGTGCTTTGCTGCCTGCTAATTGGTCATTAACTTAGTAACTAGTTAAAGATTAAATCACTGACAAGTAATTCAATAAATATATACTGAGCTTAAAAAGATTCAAGAAATATTCAATGTCAAGAATGATGGGATGGTGCTTAAACTTAGTAAACAATACCAATTTCTGATCAGTCATGTTCAGAAAGCTAACTTTTTCATCACTTTGGCTCCTTTTTATTCATATTCGTGTTATCACGTCTTGACAATTTTAAGACTATTAAACAAAGCTATTTATGTATACATGAGTCTTGAAATAAATTCTCTAAAATAGTCTCCATCATCTGCTTCTTTTGTTAATCAATGATTTGTTCCTCATGACCTTACCTTACCTCCGCCAAGGTAAGGGTGAGAGTTGTTCAATGAATGTAAAAAGACAAATCATCAATAATAGCTTAATTTAATCCACCTACCATCATCTTTAGTTTATATTTTCCCCGAGATTGAGCACTGAATTGATTTCCCATCAGTACACTGTAAAATCCTGTGTTCGTCCAACACATTCTTTTTTAGCGTTGGCCATTAAGCAGACGACACCCGGGTTCAGTTACTGCTTATTATTAGGTGTTGAGGAACTGATACAAATGGGTATAATTTTAGTCAGATTCCAGCTTCAAATGACGTTTCCAATAACACAGCCTTGTTGTAGAAATGAATAGTGAAGACAATAATGATAAGTCAATTAGACTTTTGTGGAAAATGTATTCATTCACCATTTCTACAAAGATTATACCAAGGGTTGGTAATCTTGCAAGAGGATGCTGCATTTTCAGAAAAACCAACTCAGTGTTAAAAACTGTTCACCTGGACTCAAAGCAGATAGTCAGGTTCAAAAAACAAGGTCTTTAATTCAAGCAGGAGTTTGGTCCAAGGGTAATCATACAAGGCAGGCAGAGGATCCAAATCAGCAGGCAAGGAGTCACAGGTGGACAAAAACAGGTCAAAACATGGGCCGGCACACTGGGAGCTGCTCATGGACATTATGCGACAAACTGGCACTGGACAAGTGGTAGACAGAGACTAAATACACAGAGGAACGAGACACAGATGGAAACAATGGGGGCGGGGCTAGAAATTACACAGGACGGCGCAAGTGCGCTGTCGCGCAGGGGCGTTCCCACAGCGTTTTTACGCAGCTCGAGTTCCCTGAGAGGGAACAGGAGGTTGTCTGAAATGATAGGGGAGAACAGGGCCCTGTTCCTCATAGGTGGCTAACTGAGTTAGCAGGATAATTTTCAGGATAAGATGACGTAGATCAGGCTTTTCGGTTCCCCAAAGCTATTGCGATTTAGCCAAACTTGCACATCGAAAAACTTGAACCTACGCCGAAGGCAGGGCTGGACTGGGACAAAAAAGGGCCCTGGCTCAGACACAACCACCAAACAGTACACTATCCTTGTGGTCCCTGTAGATATGCATATCTACTGTTCCGTTCCCAAAAACCCATACAAAGCTGAGAACTACTGTAAGTGCCATGGACCAGTTTACAATTGCAAGTATAGCTTACTTTGTTTTAAAGGGATAGTTCACCCAAAAATGAAAATTGTGTCATCATTTACTCACCATCAACTTGTTTCAAACCTGTATGATTTTTTTATTCTGCTAAGCACAAAGAAAGATATTTTAAAGAATGTCGGTAATCAGATATTTTTTTGGAAGTCAATGGGGTCCATCAACTGTCTGATTATGACACCA
Source organism: Pungitius pungitius (assembly GCF_949316345.1). NCBI lineage: Eukaryota > Metazoa > Chordata > Actinopteri > Perciformes > Gasterosteidae > Pungitius > Pungitius pungitius. The sequence continues at coordinate 19,435,647 of NC_084902.1, read as the reverse complement.
AACAACATTTACCTCTAATTGTTGAGATACTTCCCATAAAAAACCTATACAAACAAATTACTCACACAAAACGTCCTGATAATATATATATACAATTTAGAGCATTCACTTGCCGTAATATTGCATATTGATGATATTGGAAATTCAGAAGAAACATTAGAAAATATCTAGTTAGTTGAATATACAGCTTTCAAAATGCAAAGCCGGTTTTTAACTCCCAAATAACATACGTTAGCTACCTCTTCTAATGTGTAACTCGTTATGGGCGAGTAATAATTAAAATAATCAAATGGCATCATTTACGTTTTTTTCTAAAGAAGAAGGGCCGTTATGAGTTTTAAATGGTTACATTAGAATATCCCAAGTTGCAATTGAATAAGTGAACGCTCAACTCTGCTAGCTACAAGAAACAGTGCAAAATAGCTTATGCTGTGTTATTTGACTATAGCTGAGTGGCCATTGCAGTAACTTTTAAGTGACAATTTGACAAATGACAACCTGACACTCAGACTTTATAATAGCAACAACCGAAAATGATTATGTTTGTTGCCTTATAATTTTCATTAATTGAAGTAACTGTTAAATCGTCATCGTTGTGGCCCAGCCAGGCCCACACACACTATCCTCATGCACCCGCCCTGATTAACACTCCCTCCCTGTTCATGTAACTACCTGCTTGCTTACCGTTTTAATGACACTCTCCTGCTAACTCTGAGTCTGACAGTGAAGTCAAGGAGGGACAGACACCTGTTGCACCGCTATCGCTATGGCTAGTCACCTCTCCTCCTCCATGTGCTATGTTCACCTGCTGTTTCTGTAGGGTTGCTAACCGTCCCGTATTATGGGCAATTTTGATTTGACAGCTCCAGTCCTGATTTCCAATCACAGCCTGCTAAGTCAATGATGCGCCCACCGGGCATATGCCCGATTACCAGTCCAGCCCTGGCCGAAGGAGGTTCATCTGAGCCAGCTGGATTAATTTGCCACTCCCCCCAGAAAAAAAGGGCAGCTCTCTTCCTCAATGATGAAGGAGCAATATCAGTTGGATCTTTGTGTTCCCCGAGAACTCTCTCTCTATTAAACGCTAATCTGTTATGACATCACAATGACTTCCTAGACGAGCGCTACCGATGCTGAGACAGGAATCATTTATTTACAAGAATGAGGAAAGGCTTGGAAAGAGGTATCTTGGACTTGGATTGAGTCGACTAGAAACCGTATTTTTGGAACTGTTTTTTTCCTCAGGAAGACTTTTCGTTGGTGATGGACATTTTTCTTTGAAGAGATATGTTCTCAATTTTTGTGGAAGACTAAAACATTTTTTTGTAAACCTTCTAATTTCGCCTGTTTTTTAGTTAGGTGGCCCTGGCCATCCCCCCCTCTAGTGACATTACAACACTGACTTACACACTGTCCCACACATATTGTTTTTGGTGAACACCACACGCCGCAGTTTTTTAACATTTTTAAGCACCGTTTTAGGCAGCGTATACATGGCGCCCACTCTAGAGGGAGTGTTATTTCCTTAGCCAGGCTAGACAGGTATCATTGTTTTAAACACCATTTTAACATTTGCAAAATGTGGAAAAAAAACACGCTCTGGTTATTTGCAAGGTTTTTGTGAATAACAAAGTGTCCTGTTTTTAGCAAATAGCCGGGGGAGCAGGGGCTGGTGCACATCCCTAGTAGATTGGCAACTTTCAGGTTCCAATTCTTACAAAGATACCTTCCAGGTCCATCACAGGTGGTTTGGAGAGACTTGACAGGCTTCATTTTGAAGAAATCAGCTGGTCTGTGAGTGGACACTGCACTATTTTTAATGGATTTTAATCTTGTTAAACTACGCGGATTATCTCCTTTTAATCAGTCCCTTTTTCAGACAACTATTTCATCCTGGAGAGACTGGGGCCAGCTCGCTCCCTACATTGGCTGCTTGGGGAACCTCTGGTGAATGGAGCCAGGTTGGACATACAGGACGGCCTTAGCAGCCTGCTATGTTCCTCTGGGACCACCACCCTGAAGAAAGTGGTGGAGGTTGCTTGTCCAGGAATTAAAAATGCACCTGCAGTGGCTTCTCTTCTTGAGCTGAAATCCGTTTGACAGGACAGACTGACAGAGGAAAGTGAATACGCAGTAGGAGTACAGCAGAAGAGAGGAAACTCCTAAGGAGGATGATCCATCTCCAGACCTAGGCTTCATTCCAGGGCTGCAAGGGGACTCGGGACCACTACTAGATGGAACAAAGGACCTCCACATGGCAAAATGGAAGGCTATGCAATGTCTGTTAAGGTACTGAACTGGAACAAGCTGAATGGAAGAGCAGACACAGTGTGGAGAAAAGAGCTGGTTATAGACACTGGTAGGAAAGTGGGATGGATGGTTTTATATAAACCTCCAATTAAAAAAAAAACTGATTTACAATGGAGGTAGTCGTTGCAGGTGGACCGACCGACGGGGGTGTCCGGTGGTGGGTGATTTATGTTTGCTATTCCTGTTTCTTCCTGCACCATGATGGCCATTTCTGAACCAAGTTATGAATGAAGAAGCACTGATATTGAGACGTGCTTTCAGACGTGAAAGGCTGTCTCGGGACAGATCGGACCAGCGCGAAGCCATGCCCCCACCATCCCGCAGATGGTGTGTATGGCAGTGCGCTTTTTTGCAAGTGGCATGTTTTTATATGCCGTGGCAGATGCTGAAACTGTAAATAAATGCAATATTTTCTGTAGTGTCAAGTGTGTGTTTGGCACTGAAGTCCTTGGCACACATCTTTATTACCTTCCGTGGCCACAGAAGAATGTTTTACATCAAAGAGGATTTCCACAAGAGAGTCCACATATGCCCGTATAAATGGGTGATTGTGTTTAATGTAAAGTACTGGAAAATGTATGAAGATGGGCAGTTTCTGCAGGTGGAACATAGTCATAGCTGTCCCACCCTGAATCGCTTCCATCACAGGCTTTCCTTAGTTTAAAACAAGGGCCAATTCCTCAGCTAGGGTGAGGCCTGGTGCTGCCCCCCCCCCCCCCAAGTGCCAAACAAATGAGCCTTATTCTTAACTGCTTAAATCAGTTTAAATAAAATATGTGAACAGGCATCTTGTAAGTAATTTCTACATCATTTGCAAACTTTTAAGGCACTTACTGTTGCCAGGATTTTTTCAAGTGTTGTTTATTCTATAAGCTGTGTCTCATTCTAAATATATTTCTAAAATAATGTGCACAAAACAAACAAGACTGGACAAAAAAGATCCTGGCAACAGGTCAAGATAAAATATGTGAATCAGATGAAAAAGAGTTCTGCAAAATGGTCAAGCTGTTTGACATTGCTATACACGAGAAACTACAAGAAAATTAGATTGAATGAGTCTGATTTATGCTTTCTGTTTGTTTTGGTTTAAATCATTTAAGAAAACACTTTGCATATGTAGACGGCCTGATATTCGCATTACTGCCAGTGATGACAATTGAATATACAGTAAGCCCAAATCAATTTTGAACAAAGGTTAAATGTTATTTCACAAGTTTAAAAAAATGCCACCAATTTTTTATGAAATGCCCCTGGTTTTCAGTCAGTCGGGGGAAAAGTTGCACCATAAATAATATGTAAATGCCCTACCCTGCACTGCATACTTGGGTCTGTTAAACAAAAAAATGTTGTGTAGTTCCTCTATGCCTAAAAAGTCCTCACTGTTGAGGAATAGTCTCATTAGTACTTTTTTCACTAACTTAAATAATTTTTACTGATTTAAAATAAATCTTGAATTGAGTTAATTGAATTGAAAACCTTGGTTGGAGGATTTGAACAGATGAGACAAACATACCTTGTGAAAGTGCAACATTTTGCCAACTGCATCACTGGGACTTATTTTAATCTTACTCCATTTACTTGTGGGTGGCAAGAAATGGAGCACCAGCAGAAAATAACATCTTGTGTATTTATTGTTAAGCCGGAAATACTTTTTTAATTTACACAAGATGTTACTCACCTGGATTGATGAATTACTAATAAGTGAAACCAAGCTGTAATCGGACGTACATTATGATTATCAGCATGATGACGCCTTCCAGAAACTGCACAGAGTGGAAGAAGCTAGCTGTTTAAGCAACAATGTGTTTTCCAGAGTCTTCAGCCAAATAAATGTAATAATGTCATCAATTACATGGCCAGGCCCTAATTATAATTGGCACTGTCAAAATCCCCATATTTAAATAATATAAAAGCTTGTTATTTAATTGTGTCTGCAATTTCCACTTAGGTTAACAAAAAGCCATTTGTTGTCTTCATTTTTTGGTTTAAACTGGTTTCTTTTGTTTATGTTCTAAATTGATCAACTTTTTGTCTCATTATGTTCTATGATGGAATGTGCATTTGTAGGCCACCCAGTGAGTGGTATTTGGAACATGAATAATATTTGTTCATTGACAGTTTCTTTTGCGTGTGTGTTCAGTGACAACGTGGCCCAAGTAAGCCATAAAGGTCAAATTAAAGGAGTCCACACACCGTCGACAGAAAGGCTCTACTGGGGTTGAAAGAGAGTGTGGCGTATGTATTCTTAAAGAGTAAACATCTCCCTCTTCTGTACTGATTAAGAGACCTTATTGGCATGTTCATCTGTATTAACACGGCCATCCGTGACCCTCCGGTGTGTGTACGTGTCTGGCCAGGCGAGGTGCAAAGAGCCCTGCCAGATTGATTCACAAAAGGAAAGGGCTGCTTGACGCTTTGAGGGTTTGAATAAAATCTTCAGGTGGGAGGGTTGGACTGAACACCCACCCAGACTATGAGTACAGCAGGGGAAAAGTGCTCACTCCTTTGTCCAGCTGACTCTCTCTTTCTCTCCCCATCACACACAAACACACCACAGGAACTAGGATTAACCCAAGAGAAGACCATAATAGGCCCACATGTCCCCCCCTCGTCCAGCCAGGGCCCATTCAGGTTCTCTGTTACTTACCATCCTAACAGGGATTAGGCTTAATGAACTGGAAGGAGTTAACAATAAATGAAGCGGGGCCCATAAGCAGCCAGCTAATTCCATTTTGTGTTCGGCTGCTTTTCTTTCCTCCCTTTATGTTTGAACACAAGGTGTAATCCACTTGACTATCAAAGGTGCAGGGAGAGTATGAATTGAAACTAGCCCTGTCACACACACACACGTGTGTGTGTGTGTGTGTGTGTGGGTGTGTGTGTGTGTGTGTGTGTGTGTGTGTGCCACTGATACAGCTTGCAGATACCATCTGCTCCCATCAATACTGTCTCTGGAAAGCGCGTACAATTTTAGGCAGGGGGGGGGATAACAATTCAACTGTATTTTTATATTTGTCTCTGATTGAACCATTTCAGAGCCCATTCAAAGAAGATACTAAAGACTGGAACAGCTACTTATATGCATTAATATTAAATGCAGCACACTGTACAGTTAGTATTGCAGTTGCCTGGAGGGGAATATATCTGTTGTTTCAGTTTGCAACAGCGCATTTGGGCACTCATTTAGCCATTTTTCCGGTTTTGTAAAAGATGTTCTCAGAATTGATTGAAACATTTATTTCTTGAACATGTAGACATTAACAAATAAAATATTTAAAAATCTACATAGACATAGATCACAAAATAAAATGAAAAAGTCACCTTTTGTTCAAAAAAAGGAGTAGAGGGAAGCAAAAGCTTATAGGTCCCTACCCCTATCTTTCCGTTAAATGAATCTTTTACATGAGCAACGTTAGGTAATTTACTATATATGTTTACAAACCTTTATTTTACTTGCACATTTAGCAGACATACCTCCTACGTTTATTTATATTCACAATTAGTATATATTATGTTGAAGATTAAAATCACTCCTCTGTTCATCATACATACATAACGTAAATCCTCAAATAGTGGCCGGGGCTTTTATTTACATAGGCTGCACAGCGCACTGGCCTGTATTTGTGGCAGACTTGTATTAGGGGCAGGCCTTTATTTCTTACTTACCGGTATCTTCTGTTATAGAATTGTATTATTTAAATAAAATAATGGGCATAATTACAGTAGGCTAATATCATTCATTGCATATGCGTTCAGCACTTCCTGCAACCATTTACTGACCATTTACCATTTACAGGCTACCGGTAGAATGAAGCCAGTAGACCTATAGCTAATCAACTTTCTGGAGACTAACCCTTTAGAAATTAATCAGTAATAAACCATAGTGTCAGTCTTAAGTGTCACGGTTTGGTTCTCCTTCCTGTTTTATTTTGCAGTTTCATGTCTCTTGTGTCCCTGGGTAACTTCACTTCCTGCCTTGTCCTGTGATTGCCTGATTGTTTTCACCTGTGTCCAATCACCTGCACCTCCCTAGTGTATTTAAGCCCTGTGTGCCTGCTCTCCTTTGTCTGTCGTCGGTGCATGTCCTTTGGCTTTTGTTTACGAATAAAGAGCACCTTTGGGCGATCCTGCATTTGAGTCCTGCCTTCAGCCTGCACCAGCACCGCCCCCTGACAAAGATACATCGTTAATTGCAGATATTTTCCAATGTTCTCAATTACAATCAAGCAAGTCAAAAATTTTACTCTGCCAAAAAAAAGTTTATCACGTATAGTGCTTTATTTGCAGTGTCAACGTAACAATAAATATCACAGAACGAACAGGAGACAACCAAAATTAAACCAAATGCCCAGGACTTAGACTGGGTCTGTCCTATTACGCAACTACCAAATTCATCAGCAACATCTGAATGGGCACAGCCATACGGTCTAATGGAGCAAACAAACTCCGAACTAAATGGACCTTGCAAAATAGGTCTGCGTCCGAAGCTCACCAGTAATGACGCAACATTTGTACAGCTATTCGGCATCCCCCCTCAACATCCTCATCATCGAGAACAACAAGTTCATTATTAAGCAGCTCCTCCTCGTCGTCGTTCTCATCCTGGGCTACTTGCGTGCGGTTCTCCTCCCCCCACTGCCAGAGCTACGCCAGCGCATCCCTACCAGCGGCGCATGGCTGTCCCGCTTTGAAGCAATGGATGAGACGCGCCTTTATGAACAATAACAAATTCGCCTAGTAGGCCTACGTGGTAAAATGTCTTTTTTTTATTGCCAAGAGTCCATGAAATTAGCCAATAACATTAAACATAAGGAGAACATGTATTTATAAAATATTACTTTTACTTTTTTTTTTACCCCTGGGGCCCGGCCTTTGTTTGTCCGTATCGACCATGCCTCCGGCTACTATCTGAAGCCCGGCCACTAATTGAATCCCGGTCTTTATTTGAGGATTTAAGGTACACCTATAAGTACACACACACAAGTTGTTTCACAACTTCACCACAGACCGATATGCACCTGTTTTTGAGTGTAGAGTGTACCTTTGGTTGCCTAAGTTTCCGTCTCCCTCTTAAATTATAATCTCCTAGTCTGTCGCTAAACCATCTTTGAAGGTTTCCTGAAAGTAGGCTTTTTCTTGATTTAAAAACAATCTAACTTAATATCAACACCATTCCAGACTCTTGATGATTTATTTTTAAACTTGTTAACTATAGCAATAATTTCATTTTTATCTGTGTCCTTCAGAGAAATAGTATCTGGGTTCCTCTTGCCCAAATAATGTGCTACATTTAGGGCCCCCGTTTACAAATAATTTATTGAAGCCTTCTACCATCTCCTTTATGTCATTAATAATCTTATCATCTTGAAATTCTTCTGGCAAGCCAGAGCTGGTCGATTTATTTCTTATAATTGAATTTAAGATCTTCCATGTTTCCCTTATTATTTTTATCTAGTAGTTCACAATAATCTTTTTTACAATTTTGCATAATATCAGTTCATTTATTTTTATCTTTTAAACTTAATTTCTTTCTCCGTATTTCTATTCTTAAATAAACTCTTCATATAAGATGTTCTTTTTACAAGCATTCAACAGACCCTTTGTAACCCAGGGTTTATCTGAGCAATTAGCTTGTTTTCTGCTTTGCTGAATTGGACAGCATCTGTCATATAACATAAAAAAAGTTTGCAGGAAGGAATCATAAGCATAATCAACCTCCTCTGCCTCATAAACCCTACTCCAGTTTTGTGCACTTAATTCATTTCTGAACTTGTTTAGAGTGTCTTCTTAATTTCCTTTCTATCATTCCTTTCAGCCAACCGCACCGCTGTAGATGGTCACTAATATAATTTAATTGTAATTCACTTTCTATATTATCTATAAGTGTTGCAGAGTGAGATATAATTCGACTAGGTTTTGTAATAATAGGATATAAGCTTCTGCTGTACATTGCATCAATGAATTTCTCTATCAGTGTTAGTTTGTTAGGATTCAGAAAATCTATGTTGTAACCGCCACAGAGAGAAGTTACCTTTTGCTCGGTGTTTGTAGCCATACTCTCCATTACCTTCTTCCATTTCCCCATATCAATTTCGATGGTAAAACAATTCACATATCATCAATTGCAGCTGTCATACTTTCCACAATCTTGTACTTAAGTCTTCTGTCAACATAAAGTGCAACTCCCCTTACCCTTTTGTTGCCTCTGTTCACATAATTCAGATTATAACCATCCAACTCAAAATCCACCCCTTTCTTCAGACTAATCCAGGTCTCCGAGATGGCGATAATGCTGAACGTTGAGGTGAACTGGTCTAAGAATGGAAATCACTTTGTTATTTTGATGTTTTACAACTCAACTAGGCTGAAAAAGGAAATACAGAAAGAGACAAAAAACAAAATTAAACAAACTATTTTGGTATCTCAACAGAAACAGTTTTTTTCGATTAGTGTTTTTTTGTGTTCATGTTCATTCAGGAGTGCATCAAGCCTCTACTCTGCATCAGCGTGTCATCTAGTGTTTGTATTGACTCTGGTCTCAAAGGAAAAACCTGCACACCTCTTCCCTGGCCATGTTTTTTAATTGGAGTGGCTGTAGTGTCGCTGTAAGACACACACAAACACAGCTTGGCGAATGTGTGTTTGTGGATGGAAGGTGTATATTTAAAATAAACTGAAAACCACTTGAAATATTTAATTAGAGCCAGAACATTAAATTATGAATAGTGAAGTGTAATATATTATTTTAGATACACAAAAAGGGGCATTATGCTCCCATAATGTTAAATCCTTGTTTTTTGCTTGATAGTAGAGAAATCTGTAAATAGATTTCCATGTTCAGCTAAATGACAATTAAAATGCTATATGGTCGGGACAGATTCAGTTCAGTTATCGGTAGCGTCAACAGAAACCTTGACCACCTTGTTGAGTATCTACAGCCAGGATACTGGGGACATCTAATTCATGTAAGACATGTCAGTTCTTTGACCATGGACTCGCCCTCCCAATACTTGCAAATAATAAACTGGTTATACAAATGAAGCATTTAGAAGAGTTATATATTTTTGCCATTACACTTGACATTAACAATGATGTGACAGGGGACAACAGGCACACAGGGATTAAATACACTAGGGAGGTGCAGGCAATTGGACACAGGTGGACAGGTGGATAACAATCAGGCAATCACAGGAAAAGGCAGGAAGTGAAGCTAACCCAGGGACACAAGAGACATGAAACTACTAAATTACCTTTCAAAATTAAACATTCCCAAATTAAGTTTTTAACTGGGTTTACATTTAAATAAAGACCTTATACTTTCAAATTTAATGAAATATTTTAGCAAATCCTGACAATTAACTTAATGGTACAATTATTCACACTAATCTACTAAGTTACCCATGCCTTAACCATAAATCAGCATTTTAAACAAAAGTAAATCAAATCTCACCGACCATTGGTGTCTTTGGACAGAACCGTAGAGTAACTTGTGTCTCTTTTCCGCTGTGCCTGTTTAAAAAGGGAATGAGGACCTCTACACAGGTGCTCCACAATTACAGTGATTGCTGCCGGTGCACTCTGGAAAGTGTAGTCAAAATTCAGCTCAACAATGCTCATATGGATGTTTAAAGGGTGAGACGTTCATGCTATATGAGAAATATGGAGCAGATCAGATAAAGTATGGTTGAGTTATAACAACTTCAACGTTCATGGCGAATGGTGTTTTTTTGAAAATGCTCCCTACACACATAGTTTGGAAATTCATCCCGCAAAATGCAATTTCTAGAGCCTAAGGTCTCAGGATCACTCTGTGTGACTTTGAAAAGAATCGGGTTTACAAGTTTGGTCTTTTACAACTGTAAGAAATCATGAAAATAGGCCAAAAACAGTCAAAAAGTCAGATTTTAGAGCATAGTCCCCAGAGACTTTTTAAAATCTCCCTGTAATACATTTGTTCAAAAATCACCGTACTTGTAGGTCAAACAGGGTGCCGGCGCTGCTTCGTCAAAAACTGCCAGGGAGCGCTATGGAGGCAATTTTTCACTTTTGATCCAAAACTCCACATCAGGTCGGTAAAGGTCATCACTTAGGACACTCACAGAGCTTTTCAAGAGTTTTTGAGTTTGCCAAGGCTCAGATGTGCTTGAACTTTCATGCGAAGATTGTGTCGTCACAGCAACTTTGGCCCTTTCTCAATACCTAAGACGGCGAGAACGGACTTGCGCTCCCGCGAGAATAGACTCTGGAGTCCTGACTCGCAGGTTCGGGAGAACGGTCATTTCCGCAATTGGAAAAGCAGCTGACTTGATGACGTAACCACGTCAGCTGGTCTTGCTAATACGTTTTAATTTAGTTTTTGACTTAAATATTTTACTATTAACAAGCTTTTGTCTCATTTTCATTTAAAATTAGAAATGGTATATATAATATTGAGTACCATATATATAATCAGTCATAAAATGATTAGCTTTATCGTTTTAGGAGGAGGAGGTTGGATACAGTAAGTGGAATTTTTTTATTCATTATTATTATAATTTTCAGAGTTTCTTTGAAGCTGAAGTTCTGCTGCCGATTTAGAGTCTCGATGACGGTCTCCTCATGTCCTTTAATTAAAACATCGTTTTATGAAGACTCGTTATAGTACAGTTAAATATCATGTATAACCGCTACGGAGACGTGAAAACCGGCGGAGCATTTCACAGAAGACTTGCCGAAAACAGGCTGCTCTGTGCGGGCTGAGATGAGCTGACCGCCCGGTGCTGGAGGGTCTGACGGTCCGTTAACTACACCTCACATCTCCATCCACGGAGCAGACTGTTACGAAGGCTGAATGTTGACAAACATTTGCTTTAACAACAAAAGTTGCTTTAACAACTAACTTCAGGTCATACAATTACATTACGTTACTTAAATAAAGTAGTACTTATAAACTTCGACATGAAGTTGTGTTTATTTTCCTCTGTAGTTGTTGCCTGTTGCTGAGGTGAAATGCATTCTGGGATATTTGGCTCTCGCAAGAACAGACGAGCCTGCTCCGATGCATGCCCGGTAAAATGGGCGGGGCGAGTCACATCCGGGTATTATGACCGTTCTCGGCCAGATGCGGACTTTAGAATTGGAACAGTACTTGGGCTGCGACTGATGACGTTTCACGAGTCCACAAGAACAAAAGTCCACACAAGAACGCATATTGAGAAAGGGCCAAAGTCAAAAACTCCCAATATTCACAGTGACCTATCATCAGTGATGTGCCAATAATTTGCTTTGGCTTTGTAGAAGCACATCAATGGTCTCAAATCTGACTGACCAGTATTGCATATTGATACAATAAAAAAGTACAACATATTGTCCCATGGGAATTCACACATTGGATGCATTTAGATGGATGCTCATCCCAAGACGTCAGCATTCAGTGACTTTTGGTGTATTTTTACCTCCAGGAGGCATGTCATACACCCTGGCCTTACTGAGGCAGTGGAGGGTTCACTCGGTAAGTGCTTGCAATTCCAGAGCCAATCACATCTAAACTAACATGTGCGTCCAGGTTGGTGGCAGATAGAGGCCAAGCTTGGTTTATCTCCTGTGTTGCACCTCTTTGACAATTGAAGCAACCTCAACTCCAGATCTGCTAACAACCATACCACCACAAAGAGGTTATCCATAATCACTCTGTACTGACCCCCTCCCTAATAACGACTTTGATGATCCTCTGACCCTTGTCTAGCGCAACCATCTGGTCAATATCTCCTCTCATCTCAATATTGAAAGAATGGATTAATTTTCAGTTCTGTACAGACTTGGTACCAAGACACACCTAAAAGCTGTCTGGTTTGTTTGGTATCCACAACTATTTGTTTAAGTGTAGTGATATTTTAAACATATATTCATGTTTTCCGCTAACCTGAAAATCAGACTTAATTTCCATTGTGCTCCTGTTAGCCAGATTCATTTTAGAACCAACCAGTCATATTTTCTATTTTGGGTTAAAAACTTTCAGTCAACAAATTAGCTGTGGTACTTATTTATTGATGGAGTTCATATTAATTGAGAAAAAATGTAGAATTGAAAGATGTTATTCAAGACAGAGATTTTTCAGTGACCTATCTTTGTAAACTCAGCCAATTTGGATTCCTCCTAAAACGTGGAGGTTGGTTAATTCTGCATTGTACTCGCTGGTGGCTGTAAATGGTCAAAACCCTGGATGTTTTTTAAATGTTGAATCAAATTTCAAAATTAGGTGATCTGTTAAAATTAGTGTGGTAAAACATACACAAACAATATAACTGCCCCAGCCATAGCACCAACCTGAAGATCGGTTTTAAAAAGGTTCTGACATTGTATAGAACCAATTGTAAATGTTTTGCATGTTCAGTATTTATTCAAATTTGATAAGTGACATCAAAATATAGTTTCTACAGCTTGGAATGGAAATAAAGTTTGAATCTGTACACATTTTTAAAACAGGACCAATATTTGTCATGTTATATAACTTTATTATTAAAAGTAAACTGAAAATTTTAAACCAACCACCTTATTTCTTTGTCAATACAAATTCAAATGTGGACGCTTCGTTGAGAACATATGCACCCTGTTCGTCAACACAAAGTGAGTCTCTCCCCATCCAAACCCAATCCCAATCATCAGTGTGCACAGATTGACAAAGTGGTCACTCCTAGAATCTGATGAGGTCTGTCATTTCCCGCTGAGCCCTGATAAGAACTCATCCACACAGGCACATCATTGGAATATGAAAGAAATAAGAGGTCAAAAGTTTCCTGGATGGCTTTCGTTGAAAGTTCTCTTGATTGGGACATTTATGACTATCATTTCGTCCTCCCCTGTTTACGTTTTGAAGCGTCCTGTGATTGTTTGTTGGTCTGCAAGGCGATCAGGGCCCCCGTTTTGCAGCTCTTTCGTGGGCACAGAGCAGTAAAATCAATCCTGAACTGTCAGGCAATGCGGTGCAGGTGTGTGATGGTGGGAGGGTTTTAATTTACATTTATATATGAATGTAAATGCCTGCAGCGGCGTACCCATGGACATGTTAAAACGTTGACATGCTAATCACAGGGCTAGGGGATGCCACCTGTCCAGCGAGGTGACGTAGAGAGATGGCCATAAAACAGACACACGCAGACAGTGTAACATGTTTGTCTTGGTCCTACAGATAACTACCTCTAGTAGCCGTCACTCCTCTCAGGACTGAATATTATGCAAATGGAGGTTTGTGTGACAGTGGTGCTGCAGTCTGTGTTGTCCACATGAGCCCGCTGACTGCTGATCAGGTAACTTGAATTCATGGTGCATCTCTCTCTTTTTCCCAACATCTGGCCTCCCCATTGCAGATTCTCCCCTGCCCTATTACACTGTCTGAAAAGTTACTGCATGTCTTCACCTCTACATCCATCTTTACAGCTTTCTTTTGCAAAATCCATTTGTTTTTTAAATCTTTCAGTGCATCTGTCATTACCAACATGTTGAGGTTACAAGACAATTTTAAACTGTGCACCCACATTTATTAACTGTGACCTCTGACCTTCTTGTACTGCCTCTCTTGATCCCGCCCTCCAATAGAGCTGTGTGGCAAAGCTATCAGTGAAACTAAACCATCAGTCTAGACTGATAAGACTCAATCCCACTCGATCCCATTCTCAACCTTTAAACTTTCTTTGCACATAGCCAGTCAAAACAATTACAACTGGAGCAGATTTTTGGTACACTATAGAAAGACAAGAAAAGGTTTGATGCATTATAAAACCGAATAAATTATGAATTATTATTTTTTGTTTACTGTGCTATTATTGTTTAACTTGCAACCTCATTCTTTCACTCAAATTATGTATTTACATCAGTATATGGGGCAACAGTGGCTCAGAGGGAAAGAGTTTATTCTTTCAATGAAAGGTTCAGCGGTCAAAAATTGATCCAAAATTCCCCTAATGTCCATGTCAACAAGATACCCAAAATAGCTGCCCCTAACTGTGACTAGAGTGAGCTGATGCTGCAAATGTTAGTTGCTGATGTGCAGGTGCTTTACTAGTTGTTTCATTAGTGTATAAAACTCTACAAGAGATAAACCGTCTAAAAGAAGGCCTCACATTATATGAAATAATTGCATTCCTTCCATGATCTTTGATCAAAAGGACATTTTATAATATGTTAAAGGATTTAATACACATAAGTTATCGAGGAATGTCATATCATATTAATTTCAACATCTATGGGGACGGGTGTCAGTTGGACAGACCACCACTTTGACCTGGCTTTTCCTCGCTATCTCCCCTGAGGTTGCAATTTTGGTTTTAAAAATAAATATCTCAACAATCAAAGGGATTTATTTTTTCCTTGAGATGAATTACAATTACCATCCTGTTCCCCTGAAATTTCCTCTAGCATCATCATCAGGTCACATGAAGCTCCATGTGTAACTGAGAAACTGACCCATGGACTGACCAAGAGCACTATCTCCAGTCCAACAAAACATGCATGGAATTCACAGCTGACACTTAAATAGGATTATTCATTCATCTTGACAGAATGCCTCGGTATATATTGGCAAATGAGACAATAAAGAAAGCAAAGTTTTTGTGTCATTGTCACCTTCATTTCCGAACCTTCTCAAAGTAGTTTACTGTTGGATGTCCATTGCAACAGATTAGTGTCAGATCTGATTATATACCAAGCACCAGACTCCAGCCCCCCCCCCGGGACCCTGTATGCAGGATAAGCGGTTTGAAGATGGATGGATGGCGGGCGTGGACGCTGGTATGGCGCACAAGCAAGGACAGCTTCTGAAGCTGATCTATATAAACTCTGCAGTTTCTGGCATTGTGGGCCACAATTGAACTTCACACTGTACAGACAAGCTGATTACATCTGTCCCTAACTCAGGGCCACTTTCCTGGCCATTTTCCTCATTTCTATTATCCCATTTGACCTTCCTCATTCTACTAGGCCTGGCAAAGTTATTAAAACAAGCCAGTTCACTGAGAGACCTGCCACAATTCAATTACCTGCGTAGCTGGAGGGAGAAGTTACTAAAGACGGTGACGAGTATTCTGCTTTCATTGAGCGAGAGGAACGGTGTAGTTAGCGTGGCTTCAATTAAAACAATGGGGGTGCAGCAGTAATGAGCTAGCCCGCAATTGGCCGACGGAAGAGTTGGAGGTTGGTGTCTGTCTGCTGTCGGCGCTGAGGGCAGTGATGGGGCCACACTGAGTTTATACTTCTTTGTCACTCACATCATAGTAAGCTCCTGGATTGTGGATTTTCCATTAGCGCTGAAGTCAAAGATATGACATTGTCATTACAGTGCAGTGATACATTTTTTTAGAAGCTCCTTGCTATAAATTACGGCCATTTATCTCATGTTTTATCTATTTTTAGTTTCCATTCAATATGTCATCATTGCTGATCTTGTCTCTTTTCATCATCTAATCACATTTGCCTTTCAGCCCCCTGAACACTATATGTGTCCTGGTTTAGCTATGTAGAGTTCTAGTACATTGTACTTTGAATCACTGGAGGTGTATTAACAGTCTCCAGAGGCCTGCCATTGTGCTGATATTCCATCCAAGCAGAAATCAAGCATCCCTCTTTTTTCTCCATATTGAATAGTGTTTGAGTGAGTTGCTCTTTGTAACTGCCACTTTCTTATATGTTTACATGTGAGAGCACTACATATATGTTTATCATATTAATTACTACTATATATATTTATTCTAAAACAAGTGGCTCAGACAACATTTTACAATTTATTAAGGTAGTAAGGACAGGAGTTTAAAAATGCTGAAACCAAGTGACAATGTGTAATATTTCTAGCTATTCCAGGTATCAATGTCCCTCTCAGATAATATTATTAAAGATTGTATAAGATGATATATACTATAATAATTATATATAAAAAGATTTTTATAACTTTAAAACTTTATTAAGCGCATGACTAACAGCAATTAATCGTATTATGCACAAATTTCAATAATGAATATTAAATATTAATATTAAATTAGTGTTTAACGGGCCTTCGCCTTCCCTTGCGTGTCGGGGGGGCTGCCCAACGGACAGACACTCGGTCGTAAAATAACTTAAATAACTTTAAAGTTATACCCACTCGAATACGAACCTTGCTGTATTGGGGACTTATCCAGAAAGAGTTTGAATAATGCAAGATGTACTCCATACAATCAAGGCAGAAAACAGGAGCTGACCACACATATATTCTGCTGCAGAGAGAAGTTTGCCGCTCCTCTCGGGAGAATTCTCAAAGTAGTTGACCTTTGCAGCCCATTTATCAGCTGCAGGGGGTGCTATTGTGCCAAAATGCTATTTGGAAGCATTGAAATCATATTAAGTAGCTACATCTACAACTATAAATGTGTTTTCCAAGTTTGATAAAGATGAAGCATATTTAGTCCCTCAAAAGCACCTTCATTTTGACTCTGAATAACAGGTTGTCATGGCCACACCATAACACAAAACAAAAATGTTTTAATGAGTAAATGAATAAATAATGAATAAAAAAATTAAACGTTTTTGCACTTCTGATGCGCATGCCAATTTACAAGAGTTTTTGAATATGTTAAGGGCGTCAAAAGTGCGAAAGAAATAATAACCGCGTCCAGAAAGTGAAAAAATTTGAGGGAAAATTCACAACAACAAGAAATATTGTAATGTTATTACCTTGGACACTGACCTACCTTTTCAAGTGTTTTTGAGCTTGCCAAAGCACTGAATTATTATCTAGAACTGTTCTTATGGCAACAAAGGTTTTCAAAACCGAATATTCACCACAAACAACCAAAGTCTTAAGAATTATCTTCACTAAAATGAGGTCGATCAGATTAAATAACTAGGAGTAGCTCATCAAAGTGTACAACTTTTCATTTCCCTTGGACACTGACCTACCTTTTCAAGTGTTTTTGAGCTTGCCAAAGCACTGAATTATTATCTAGAACTGTTCTTATGGCAACAAAGGTTTTCAAAACCGAATATTCACCACAAACAACCAAAGTCTTAAGAATTATCTTCACTAAAATGAGGTCGATCAGATTAAATAACTAGGAGTAGCTCATCAAAGTGTACAACTTTTCATTTCCCTTTGCTAATAGGTGGTGAAATCATTTTTTGAAAATCACTGCCTGGGAATACTTTAAACCACCAATATTTCTTTATTTTTGGTGAAAAACTACTAAACCTAGATACAGTATCTCTTTTCTTAAAAAACAGTGGTTTCGCTAATGCAGGTTTCTGATGCCTAATGTGTACTTTGTTTCAATGGATTACAGTATCTGTGATCTTTGAAAACTGCATTGCAATGTCACTGTTTTGTCAACCAACCAGCACATATTGTTGTGTCCACATGCTCGTGTATGTATCTCTATCAGCATTTTCTGCTTTGTCTGAGTATGTTTGTTCTAATGTCTCCGGCACACCGGGGTCGTGGGTTATCAGTGTAATTGGATCACCTCCTATGTCATTTTATTTCAGTGTTTGTTGATAGGCCCTGTTTTAATTTGGCCTTCCTCTATAATCTGTGATAGCTGGCCCTGTTACTTCAATAATCCATTAGATAAGTGGCAAGCAGATTGGGTGTCCAAGGAGGAGAAGCCATGTGCCCTAGCCTTTTCCGCAAACCTCTGTAAATATGAAGAGGTAGAGACTATTTAATGGGGAAAACAGAGTCAGATGTGTGTTATGGAGCTGGACTTCTGTTAAAAATCTCAGGGACTTCACTCAAACGACAGACCAAGGTCAACAGAAGGTATCAGATGAGATCCTAGGGGCTTCCAGGATTTTGTAACTATTCATCTCGATGTCATTCCCATTGGGGATTACTGATGAGACTCACTATCACTCAGACACCAGTCCTTGATTTGACAAAGACAATTTCCTTCTAACAGCCATTACATCACTAATCAAATCTCCTAAAAAAGATCACCGTCATTGTCAACTGCCACTGTTTAGAGATTCCTAACAGTATGTTTATTTTAATTGCTGCTGATGTCTCAAACAAATGGAGAGGGCAGGTTATTTCTCTTAGTTAGCATCTCTGTTATAGTTGTATAGTGTATTATTTTGATAGCCCATAACCGTGGCTTATTTCTGCTTTCATAAAAATGAAGCAATAAAACAATGTCTTACTAAAGTTCCTACAAACTGTCACTGCAGGCTCTAGAGGAAAATAAAGACTGTGTGTGAAATGAGTCGGCAGAATATTTGATTTATAGGCACGGCAGTTGCGATCACTAGCAGAAAAAAAGTGCTTGACTAACCCCCACCACTGCAGGGGGCTGTCCGCAAAGACTCCTAACCCCACCCCTTTCTGTTGGCCGGTTATTTCAATGTGTTTATCCGCCAGACCTTCAAGACCAGTCTGCACAATATTGTCTTACAGGAAAACGGTCCGTGAGGCAAAAAAGTTTTAGGAGCGCTAAACTGAGATTAAATCAAATCTGCAACCAAAATTATAACCCAGCGAATATTGAAAAATATGTATTCAAAGGAATATAAAAAACAAGTCAAAACTATATGTAGCCGGGTGAAGTGGGGGCAGGAGGGTTTTCACGCTGCTTCACGTTTGGGCGTACTAGCACTTTAGGTGCATGGAAGAGAGTTCGCGCGGGATTTGCAGAACGGGACCTGGGGGGTATTGCACAAAAGTAGAATAAAGAAATCAGGGCTATCCCAGTGAGCACAAGACGTTATTTCAACGTTGAAATATGGTTGAAATCGGGTTGAAATGAGGTCTGAACGTCTAAGACCTCATTTCAACGTCTTTTCAACCGGCAAAACAGTGCGTGAAACATCAACGTGCTAGAAACGGGTACATTTATTGATTATGTGTCATGTTGTAACGTAAGGTTGAAAGAGAGACGATAATATCATTAACATTATCATAATAATGAATGAACTGGTCGGCGGAATTTGGTCTACGCAAAGACGTGATTTCAACGCATTTAAGATTTTTCTTAAAACGTCATGAATATGGAAATACAGAGTGTGTGTGTAACGCACCACAGGAGACCAGAGTGAAACCCAAGCGCAGAGCGCAGTTTTATTAACAAGGTAAAGACGTCAGGCGTGGTAGTGTCCGGTGAACAGGCAGGGGTCGAAAAGCCAGGCAATCAGGGAACAGGCTACGGCACCGTCAGGGAGCAGGCGAGGTCGGGGCTGGGATTCAGGCGAGGGGTCGAGAGCCGGGAGCGCAGAGGTAGGCAGAGGCACCGTCAGGGAGCAGGCGAGGTCGGAGCTGGGATTCAGGCGAGGGGTCGAGAGCCGGGAGCGCAGAGGTACCGTCGGGGGTCAGGCAGGCGTGAACGAGGTCTGGGACAAAGCAGAGGTCAAATAGCAGGTAGGCAGAAACAGGGTATCAATAGAACGCTCGGACTGTGATGGCAACATGCACAAGACTTCGCACCGGCCTCTGGGTCCGGAACACATGGTGAAACAGGGCTTCCGCGGTTTCCAAGGCCGTGGGTAATCCTTTGAGGGGAATCAGACGGCATGCCTTGGAGAATCTATCTACTGCCACCAGGATGGTGGTAAACCCCTGAGAACGGGGAAGGTCGGTAATGAAATCCACCGCCATGTGGGACCAAGGTCTATTAGGTATGGGGAGCGGTTCCAGGAGACCGGAGGGTAGTTGTCGGGAGGATCGTGTCTGGGCACATACGGCACAGGCCGTGACGTGCTTTGTGACGTCCTGTACCAACGATGGCCACCAAAACTGCTCCCTGGTCAGTGAGAGAGTGCGTTGAATACCTGGATGTCCTGAACTGGGACACGAATGTATCCAATGCAGGAGCTGGGCACGGACCGCTGAGGGCACATAGGTTCTGTCCCCGGGGCAATCCGGGGGAACCGGGTCTCCTGGCAAGGCTTGTTGGATTTGTCCCATGATGTCCCATCTGATGGGGGCGATGATGTGTTGTGTGGGCAGGATCGGCCCTGGGGTGTTTTGGGACGTCACCATGTCATGGAGACGGGAGAGTGCGTCTGCTTTGACATTCTTCGAACCTGGTCTATAGGTCAGGGTGAAATCAAACCGGGTAAAAAACAGGGCCCAACGCGCCTGCCGAGGGTTCAAGCGTTTAGCCGACTAAATGTATTCTAAATTGCGGTGGTCCGTTAGGACCACAAAGGGGTGCTTGGTTCCCTCCAGCCAATGTCTCCACTCCTCAAAGGCCAGTTTGACTGCTAGGAGTTCGCGATTTCCCACGTCGTAATTCCTCTCTACCGAGGTCAGTTTGCGTGAAAAGAACGCACATGGATGTAGTTTAGCGGGCTTACCATGGCGCTGAGAGAGGATGCCACCTACTCCTGTTTCTGAGGCATCCACCTCCACCACAAAGGGGAGGTTCGGGTCCGGGTGCTTGAGGACAGGTGCTGAGGTGAATCTGCCCTTCAGCTCTTTGAAGGCCCGGGCGGCAGCCTCATTCCAGACGAGTTTCTTGGGAGACCCCTTTAAAAGAGACGTTAGCGGTGCAGCCACTGAACTAAAGTTGCGAATGAAACGCCTGTAAAAGTTTGCAAAGCCCAGAAAGCGCTGGAGCTCCTTAATGGTCTGGGGCCCAGGCCAGTCCACTACTGCCTTGATTTTATCATCGTCCATCTGGACCCCCTGGGCGGAAATTATGTACCCCAGAAATTGTACCTGGGTCTTATGGAACTCGCATTTCTCCAACTTGACATAAAGGTGGTTCTCAAGCAGTTTCCCGAGGACTTGGCGTACATGCTCAACATGCTTCTCCAGATCTGTTGAGTAGACCAAGATGTCATCAATGTATACAATTACACATTTTCCTATGTATTCTCGGAGCACCTCGTTGACGAACGCCTGAAACACGGACGGGGCATTGGCTAACCCAAAAGGCATCACCAGATACTCATAATGCCCCGTTGCTGTGTGAAATGCAGTTTTCCATTCGTCCCCCTCCCTGATGCGAATAAGGTTATAGGCGCTGCGAAGATCGAGTTTGGTATATACCTGGGCCTCTCGTAGTTGTTCTACAGCTGCAGGCACCAATGGCAGGGGGTATCGGTACTTGATGGTGGCGGCGTTCAACCCCCTGTAATCAATACATGGTCTAAGCCCGCCATCCTTCTTTTTCACAAAAAAGAAGCTTGACGCTGCGGGTGATGTGGAGGGGCGAATGAAACCCTTGGCGAGAGCCTCTTCCACATAATTCTCCATGGCCTGTGACTCTGGCAAAGATAGGGGGAAAATCCTACCTCGGGGTAGAGTAGCTCCTGACATCAGGTCTATGGCACAGTCCCCTGGTCTGTGTGGTGGCAAGCATTCGGCGCTCGTCTTGCTGAATACCGCTGCGAGGTCCAGGTAGACAGAGGGGACCCCTGGTGGGGCCGCGGCGGCTGTGCTCCTGATGGTGGCTGCTCTAATGGGTTTAGCCAGGCACTGGGAGACACACTTGTCGCCCCAACGGAGCAGTTCATTATTGGTCCAGGAAATCTGTAGTTCGTGGAATGCCAGCCATGGCAAGCCTAAGATAACTTTATTCGTTATGTCGTCAATAACTAGCAAAGATAGACTTTCAGAGTGCAGAACACCCACCACCAGGGTAACCGGGACTGTAACCTGTGAGATGAGACCTGACCCAAGAGGCTGATTGTTAATGGCCGTAATCGAGAGCGGCGGAGAGCAGGGCGACGTAGCTAGTTGAAGTTGTTGCACTAGACGTCGACTAATGAAATTCCCTGCAGACCCTGAGTCTACTAGAGCTGGAACGGTTACTCGCCCCTTACTCCCAATGATGGTGACCGACAACAGACATTGGTGCGAGGAAATGGGCAGAGAAGCGTGCTCACCTTCAGTGGTTGACCTCTGGTTCCCCGATGAGGGCAGGTGTTCCGGTAGTGTCCAGTCCTCCCACAGTAGAAGCACAAACCCTCTACCCTCCGTCGCTCGCGCTCCTCTGGAGACAGTCGAGTCCCCCCGAGTTGCATAGGCTCTCCCTCCGAACCAGGAGCAGCCTCGGAGGTGGAGTATGGGAGGCCCCTGGAATGATGACCCTCCCCGCTCCTGGAGCTCTTTTCCTGCTGTCTCTCTCTCCTGCGACGGTCAAGTTGAGCAGCCAGACTGATGAGGTCCTCAAGGGTATTACCCCAGTCCCTGTTCACCAGTTCGTCCTTAAGAGATTCACCAAGGCCATGATAAAAGGTGGTCCTCAGAGCAGACTCCTCCCATCTGCTTTCTGCCGCCAGGGTCCTGAAGTCTATCGCATAATCGGCCACCGCCCGTTGTCCCTGGCGCAGCTTCAAGAGGCGGCTGGCAGCCTCCTGCACACTATTGGGGTGGTCAAACACCTGTCTTAGCTGTTGCATGAACTTCTCATGGTCTGAACAGACAGGGTCCTGTTGGCCCCATAAAGCAGTGGCCCAATCTAAAGCTCTCCCCGTGAGCCTAGAGATAATAAAGGCCACCTTAGCGCGACCTGAAATAAACTGTGGGGCCTGTAACTCAAACACCAGGGAGCACTGAGTCAGGAAACCTCTGCAGGACTCGGGGCTACCATCATAACGCTGAGGTGGCGCTAGATGAGGTGCTGACAGCGGTATTGCCGGTGCGGGGGCTTCCATGGCAGCAGAAACTCCGGCTGAAGCAGTAGGGGCGGCCGCCCGCGCGGACGTATGCACCGCGTGCTGCTTGAGCTCCTGAAGAGCTGCTGCTAGGGTGTTTAAGGCCTCCCCGATTTGGCCGAGTCGTTGGCCCTACTCTGTTTGGACCGCGGCGAGATGTTCAATGACCCGAGGCATACTGAGGTCTCCTCCCGCCTGCTGATCCGGGTCGGACATTCCCACAGGTGGAGGAGACGCTGCGCCTCTGCTGGGTCTGGTTGCGGCGAAGTCTTCTGTAACGCACCACAGGAGACCAGAGTGAAACCCAAGCGCAGAGCGCAGTTTTATTAACAAGGTAAAGACGTCAGGCGTGGTAGTGTCCGGTGAACAGGCAGGGGTCGAAAAGCCAGGCAATCAGGGAACAGGCTACGGCACCGTCAGGGAGCAGGCGAGGTCGGGGTTGGGATTCAGGCGAGGGGTCGAGAGCCGGGAGCGCAGAGGTAGGCAGAGGTACCGTCGGGGGTCAGGCAGGCGTGAACGAGGTCTGGGACAAAGCAGAGGTCAAATAGCAGGTAGGCAGAAACAGGGTATCAATAGAACGCTCGGACTGTGATGGCAACATGCACAAGACTTCGCACCGGCCTCTGAGGCTTCGGCAGCTTGAATGCCCAGGCTCTCCTGATTAGAGACGAGCCACAGGTGCGTAGGTGGGAGTGGCTGTGCCGGCTCAGTGGGCTGACCCTGAGTGGCACAAACCACTGTAACGTGCAGCAGAGGGGTGACTGAGATCCCGAGGTTCGGACCTTAATATTCCGGAGACGGGGAACGTCTGTTTGTGACAGTGTGTCTGTTACGCCGCCAACCCCGGCTCGGGAGAGCAGGTGGGGCGTAACAAGATGCTTTAAGGACAAAATAATGCGGGCCGTTTCAAACATTAGTTGAAAACACGTAACTCTGATCACATCTGTAACGCGCATGCGCAAGACGCTTGCAGCGCTTCCATCGGGTGCAGCGCGAGGTGAAGTGTGTCCGGGAGCAGAGCGACGTGAACGGGCTGATACAACCACGGCTACCGGCCCCAATACTCTGTTAGGACGTGAGTGTTTGAATGAAGAACACCTGGAACCAGTTATTTTACTGCTGCCCACTCCATATGGGAAAGACTGTTATTTTGGTAAGCTAGTTAGCGTTAGCGCAGATAGTTTGCTAGTTAGCATGCTAGCTTGGAGCATGCTAGCTCGGAGCATGCTAGCGTTCAACATGAACTGGACCCAAAAGTAAACATCATAGAGTGTTTTCCGTGTGTTTGGTGTTGCTTATGCGTTAGGTTGTTGCTGTACCCATATCATAGTATTGCCGTTCCCATTTCATGTAGAAAATACACGTTTTTAAAACAACGCGGCCTAAACACAGATTGCAGTGAATTCAACAAGTTGTTGCCTGTAAACAAGCTAGCCAATACATTGTAAGTTACTGCATGCTTAAAGCAACATTGTAAAGTATGGTACTGTGTAATATACCTGGAAATGTTACTCCAGAAATGCCATAAATTGTTTATAAAGGTTCTAAAACACCTGCTGCTGTTTTCATTACTGGACAGTCACTTTTTTATTACTGTCATAAACCCAAATTACACACTTTGCCCTTTCCCTAAAGTCTTTGTTCTTCCCTCCTCACAGGTTCCTGTGGATGGAGGTTACATCTGATGGAGTTTGTCCCGCCTTACACCTGGCGTACTACTCTGAATATTTGAATAATTTCTGTCGTAGGAATTGAACATACTGTACATCTTTAAGTTGTTCTTTCTGTACACACCTACTTCTCCGCTGTTCACCCTTAAGTGTTGTCCAGTTGAAGGGAGTTTTATCTGTGCCGATGTGATGGTTTTGGGACAGGATGCTGCATGTTTAGACTGAAAAGCTCCCTCGGGCCTATTTTTCATTTTGGGTTGAACAAAATAAAATGAATTGAATTGAATTAACTTGTTGACTAGAGGCATCTGCAACTGAGGGGTGTTCTGCGCATTCTGAGTCATTGAGTGATGATGAGGGAGACGGAGCTGATTTCAGGTATACGATCCGGATTCAAGTGACTCAGAGCCAGATCTTGTTACAGAATCTGAAAATGAAGTGCCAATGATTCAGAAAAAGGGTTTACAAACACAAAATTCTAAACTAACTGGTTCATGTTGTTGCTCCACTTATAATTTCATAGTTTATTTTCACAAAATATAACTTATTTTTGTATTCTGTTTTGTATAGGAAAAGTGTTTAGTTTTATATTGATATGAATAAATACAAATTAATCAAATTGTGTTGTCCTTGTTAAGGGCTGTTGACATGATTGAAAACTGTCAACAGCTGACTGTGTGTAACTTGTACTTTTCCAGCGAGCAATTTTGCCGTTGAAAAGACGTTTAAAAGACGTCTATGGCCCGACGTTGAAAAGACGTTGCAAAATGGTTTAAAAGTGAAAGTTGTTTCAACGTCTATTCGTAGACGTTGAAAAGACGTCTATGTTTAGACCCGTTTTCAACGTGATTTTTAATATCGGTGGTAAACGCACAAATGTGGACGTCATTTCTTTTTACACCTATAAAATAATGCTATAGCACAAAGTAGAGGACGACATTTTACCGTATGAAAAATCACGTTGATATGTGGTCTAAATATAGACGTCTTTTCAACGTCTACGAATAGACGTTGAAACAACTTTCACTTTTAAACCATTTTGCAACGTCTTTTCAACGTCGGACATAGACGTTTATTCAACGTCTTTTCAACCAAAAAATGTTCACTGGGATGTGATTAAGCGCCGCTTGACTTAATCAAGCGGCGCTTGACTTAATCGGTTGCTTGTTTGCCGAGTCGCGCTGAGGAGAAGTCGATCCAGGAGCACATATCTCGGATAAGTGCACGTCCACGGCTTTCTAGGTAGACCACGATATCGATCACAGACTTACTGATGCAGGAATGGAGAATACGTCACTTTCTGTGACTCACAGCTGATTCGACCGTCTTCTCTCCACCTTCTCTCATGTGCTGAGGCCTATCAATTAATAGCTTCTAAGTTTGAATAACAAATAATCTGTCTCTCAACCCCTCCACCCACTCACCCAATACCATCAGTTCAAAATAAAGCTGCAATGATTATCTATAATTTAACGATAAAGCTTGGGATAAAGCTGTTTCGTTGAATACTTATTGCTCTTTCAAAAAGTACTATAACCACTACTAATATTTCTAGTGCTTCTAGTATTTCAACTGGTATTATTACTAAAATGACTTTTACTACTGCTAATATTACTAGTACTACTAGTATTTCATCCCCCATGGAGGGAATTCTTACTGTAATGTTTGATGAGCCCCATCAATTAATAACTTTAATAAAAGTTTTCTTAGCTTAGGGCGACTCTGGGTGAGTGGGGAGCGCGGCCGTCCTCCAATCAGAGGGTTAGCGGTCTGATCCCAGGCCCGGCTAACCTGCATGTCAATGTATCCTTGGGCAAGACACTTAATCCCAGCATTGCTCCTCTAGCTGTGACTACAGTGTGTGAATGTTAGTTACTGATGGGCAGGTGCCAATGTGTATGGTAGGTCCTGTCATTAGTGTATGAATGGGTGAATGTTATGTAGTGTTAAAGCGCTTTGAGTGGTCAGAAAACTAGAAGAGCACTGTACAAATCTATTTTACAAAGACCATTTGGTTTGAACAACAAACATTCTCTCTCCCACCCCCCCCCCCCCTCAACAATAGGTACACCACAATTGTTTTCAAATACTAGTGAAACTAGTACTTACTACTTCTACTGCTGCTAGTACCACTAGTACCACAATTACAACTATAACTAGTACTAATCTTTATATTACTACAGAAAATGTATTTTTTAATTCTCAGCTATTCCTTCAGCAATGTTTAAATTAATTTCAGCTTTTATTTCTGTGTTTTCAAATTCATAGAAGCTTCTCCCATTTCAGTTTTTTTGCAATGTTTCAATGTATTTCAGCTTTTATTATTCTTTCAGCAATGCTTGAATAATTTCAGCTTGTTTAATTTCTGTACTTTAACCAACTTTTTGAAATTAATTGTCAGCTTTCTGCATTCCAACGCATTTTCAGTAGGAAAGGCATTTTCTAGTTGTGTACACTGTCCTCCTAGTATTTTCTTAATTTGACCCATTAAGGCTGTGCTCCAAGAGTGCAGTCAGGGGGAAATAAAGAACCCACATAAATTGATCAGGCTACATATATTCAAATAAAAATATGTGCAAATAAAGTATTTTCATACTTTATGTGCACATATTTTTATTTGGAATACATTTTTGTATTTGTAAGACCAAAACCTTCAGGTTCACTTGTTTTTTAAATGATTAAAACTTTTGTCCTAGATTTGGCTCTTCACAGTTTTTAGTAAATATTTTTGAATCTAGTATGTTTTTCTTGTATTCTAGTCAATTTCTCCCAGTATGTTCGGATGTTTCATTTCTTTTCTTCTTCTGTGTGTCCTCTGGTAGGATACGTGTTTTTTCATATTATTGAAAATGTATAAAATGAATGTTGCAATTTTTGAACTCAGTGGAGTGGCAGCTATTTATGACTCCTTCCTTTTAATGAACCTTAAACCTAAACTAGATTATAACTCATTTGAAAGTCTGACTTTCAGTCTTTCACAACCAACCTGGAAAATAATCCAGCCGGTTCTCTTTGTAATAGTTTACAGGGCCCCAGGTCCTTATTCTGAATTTTTATGTGAATTTTCACAGTTCTAAACGAGTTTGGTCCTTAAAACGGACAAGGTAATTATAGTGGGTGATTTTAACATTCATGTGGATGTCGATAATGACAGCCTTGGTACTTCATTTCTCTCTATGCTGGAATCAATTGGTTTCTGTCAGAGTGTAAATAAACCAACTCATTTTACATTGTTGATTCTGTACACATGACATCCATTGCAGTCTGTCCATCCCGGGAGAGGGATCCCTCCTCTGACGTTCTCCCTAAGGTTTCTTCCCTTTTTTCCCCATTGAAGGGTTTTTTTCATATTTTGGGGAGTTTTTCCTGTGCCGATGTGAGGGTTTCGGGACAGAGGATGTTGCATGTGTACAGACTGTAAAGCCCTCTGAGGCAAATTTGTAATTTGCGATTTTGGGCTATACAAAATAAAATGAATTGAATTGAATTGAATTGTTTTAACCACACGCTCGACTGTTTTAACCACACGCTCGACCATACTTGTGTATGGTATTGTGATAGAACACTTAACGATCTTTCCACAGAATCCTCTCCTGTCGGACCATTGTCTGATAACCTTTGAATTTCTACTGCCAGAATCTCCTCCTCCTGCGAAGGGTTTCTACAGTCGATGTTTATCCGATACCGCTGTAGCCTCATTTAAAGAAGCCATTCCCTCTGCTCTAAGTTCAGTGTCCTGTCTCAAGATATCAGAAGATTCCTGTGAAAACTTCAGTCCGTCACAAATCGACCATCTTGTCGATACTACCACAGGATCTTTGAGAATGGCGCTGGACGGTATTGCTCCCCTCAAAAGAAGAATGGCAACAAGAAGGAAGTTCGCTCCTTGGTATAACTCTCAAACCCGGAACTTAAAGCAAACTGTGCGGAAACTTGAGCGGTTATGGCGTTCCACCAAATCAGAAGGATCTAGGCTAACTTGGCAAGACAGCGTTAAAACATATAAGAAGGCTCTCCGTAACGCAAGAGCATCTTATTACTCATCATTGATCGAGAAAAATGAAAACAACTCCAGGTTTCTCTTCAGCACTGTAGCCAGACTGACAGAGTCACAGCGCTGTCGAGCCGTGTATTCCTGTGGACCTCAGTAGTATTGACTTTATGAACTTCTTCAATAATAAGATTCTGACTATCAAAGAGAAAATTGATGGTCTACTACCCCCAACCGGAGCCGACCCGTCCTCGGATGTAGGAACATTGGACGCAGCCGTGGGCCCTCATACCTACTTGAATGGTTTCTCTTCCATCAACTTTGATCAACTGACTTCTACAATTTTGAAATCCAACTCTTCCACTTGTCTCCTGGATCCGATTTCAACTAAGCTGCTTAAGGAAGTTTTTCCGTTAATTAGCACATCCCTACTGGATATTATGAAATGGGATCATATAACTCCTGTATTAACTTCTCTGCACTGGCTTCCTGTTAAATCAAGTATAGAATTTAAGGTAATTCTCCTCACCTACAATGCACTTGCTGGTGAGGCACCATCTTATGTTAAAGAGCTTGTTACACAGTATTGCCCTACAAGGCATCTGCGCTCCGTAGATGCTGGGCTACTTGTGGTTCCCAGAGTTTTAAAAAGTAGGATGGGGGCCAGAGCCTTCAGTTATCCAGCTCCTCTTTTGTGGAACCAGCTTCCCCTTTCAGTCCGGGGGGCAGACTCGGTCAGTTCATTTAAGATAAAGCTTAAAACGTTCCTCTTTGATATTGCTTATAGTTAGGGCTGGCTCAGGTTAGCCTGGACCAGCCCATAGTTAAGCTGCTCTAGGCCTAGACTGCCGGGGGACTTCTTAGGACACACCGAGCCCCTCTCTCACTCTAACTTTGTCCTTCCACAATCATCCATGTTTTATTAATGTACATCACTAATTCAGCTTCTTTCCGGGAGTTCTTTGTGCTTTCTTGCCTAGCAGGTCTCCGTGGATCGTAGTTCCGTGCAGACCCTGGTTCTGTCTCCTGGCATGGCTCTGCTGACACCTGCTGCTGCCATCATCATTACTTTAAATATGATTCATATTACTGTCATCATAAACCAACATCTTTCTGCTCTCCCTCCCCACAGAAGCCTCTGTGGATGGTGGTTCGATCTGATGGTGGTTGTCTCTGCAGTGGTCCTGCCGTACACTTGTTCTGCTACTTGCAATTACTTGATCTCATTTCTGTTAAAGGAATTGAATGTATTGTACATTTTTTACATTGTTGATTCTGTACACATGACATCCATTGCAGTCTGTCTCCCTCCTCTGACGTTCTCCCTAAGGTTTCTTCCCTTTTTTCCCGATTGAAGGGTTTTTTCATATTTATTTTTTTTGTGAGGGTTTCGGGATAGAGGATGTTGCATGTGTACAGACTGTAAAGCCCTCTGAGGCAAATTTGTAATTTGCGATTTTGGACTATACAAAATAAAATGAATTGAATTGAATTGAAATTCAATAGCCACCATGTGTCAGTCTTAAGGGTGACATGCTGTTGAGTATGACATCATCACTGTAGATAAGATACAACCAATAACAGGGATTTCTACTGATTTCTGCAGAGCTGCTCAGTTAACTCTTTGGCCAGGCTGATATCATGGGATCCTAGCTGACCACTGAGGCATCTGATGCTTATCAGGGTGGTAGCCTTCAGACAGTATTTGCAGGGGCTGAATTTAGGAGGTGTAAGTTTAGTACTGAAACCTCAGCAACCATCTGACAGTAGTCTTCAGAAGAAAAAGAGAAAATAATCCGTGATCCCGGCCTTGGTTGGAGAGCAGCTTAATTGAATTAGGGGAGAATAACATGGAGAAAGATTTCACATGCCTCAAAAATTCCCGGAGATCTGTTACTTAGGCTGGAAGGATTCTGGGTTTGGTGAAGCTGACACTAAAACCGTTAATTACACTGAAAAATGATAGCCATAGAGAGGGGAATTCACCCTCTTTTCACAACCGGTAGTCCAGGTTCATCTTTCTGGCATCCAAAAACATCTGCAGCTGTTTGGAAAATAGGTTTTTAGTTTTATTAGGCAAAAAAGGCTGGACTCGACTATGTTAACACTGTATATCCACCAATTGGACTACGTCAGACCTTAACCCTAGCTGTCTTCAAAGTTTCCCTTGGATGTACATTAAGTGAATACTTTTTGTAATATTCAAAAATTTGACATTTGCTCAATTGAGATGTTATTTTCACGGTTTATAAAAGTGAAGTTAAGTTGTATAAATTCATATGTACATTTTTTACAAACAACATTGTATGTTTTTAAAGAAATCCTTTCAGATGAAAAGTATTGCATGTAGCCTATTGTGTTTCGTGACAAAGTCTGTTTCGTAAAACAGAATATGTCAGCAGTGTTTCTGGATAGATTTTTAAAAAGTGAATCATCCCAACATTTTTATTCATTTTTCTTTTTCTTTGTGACGCTACATTGCTGTGATTTTTTGTGCTTGCTTTAGCACAAATTACCTCACACTCATACTGTGCTGTAATCTGTGCATGCTTACTTTTGTTATACATAAAAAGTATACTATGGAAGTGTTATTTTTTTTAGTGTGGCAGAAAACTTGAAAGAATGAAATACAAAAATTCATTGGTAATGTGACTTTCAAAGCACAGAATGTGCATTCAGCGGTTTGAATGCAGTTCCATTGAAAATATTTACAACAGAAATTGTTTAGGAAAATAAATGTTTCAGTTAAATCTTTGATAAGGATGGCTCTCTTAGATCTATGGTAATACGGTGAAAGGAGAGGTTTTTGAAACAATTAATTTCAAATTGGTCCGTGGAGCACTGAGGTTGTTACTGCATCGGTGCTGACACATCTGCTCTGCTCTTTGCACTGCAGTCTGGTTCATGCCATCTCCGGGCCTCCTGCTAGCACTAGTTCTGTTTGCCCTGTCCTCCCCAGCAGCGGGGCTTGCCGGCCTGTTTGTTTTAATCAGCACTATGTTTGCCAAAGAGCTTACCTCAGGAGATGGGAGTCCTTGTGTGTTCTCCTGCGATGCAGAGAGGATGAGGCCAAGTGGGGGGCGGATGAGTGAGGGCAGAACTGTGTGCCTTTAATACAGATTTTCTTCTGTGTTTTCAAGATTTGGGCCTTTTGATTTCACATTACAGGTGCGTTAAAGGTGATCTTTCAGGGAAGGTTAATCAATAGCAATGACTCAACAATTACTCAGCCTGGGGCTGAACTGCCTGACTTTTCAACTGTCTACACTCCACATCCAAGGCTCGGCCCATATACTCGGTCAGGAGGAGAGTGTTATAAATGATGAACAAAAAAATTAACAATTAACAGGGGCTGAAACCCCAAGGAAAAAGAATACTTCCCACTGACAACGGATGAATTATAGACTTCTGTTTTCATTATGATCATTTCTATATCTGTATGATGTCAGAGTTACAGTTCAGATATATCCTGACTAAAACGATCAACATTCGGTTACGACTTTGTGGTCTCCAAATTCAAAATTTTGAATTGTAGTTAGTAGTTATTAGAAGTAACTCAAAACTTCTTTTTAGCCACCACAGAATCCCTCTTCTCTTTGAATACTCTCCTTTTATGTCCACTTTTGCCATTCACATGTTTCACACACCTCTCCTCCCTCTTTTAATTTGTTCTCCATTTGTGTATCGGCCTCCAGTCCTCATTTAGCACGTCCTCTCCCAGCCGGACATACTGTCTTTGGCACCACACCCTTCTGTAAGGCTGCTTCTCAATGGCATCAACTGCAAAACCCTTTTTTGTCAGCAGCACAAAGTTGATCTATTTACCAACCATCCAACTGATCTCTTTCACAAACAACCCAAGCTAAAGAAAGGGGGGATGAAGAGGTGTCAACCAGCCAATCAAACAACCAGTCAGCCAGCCTGCCGTCCAAACAAGGCTGTGTCCCTTCACTCGGCTATAAAGCCCATCTGCTAGAGGCAGCATTAAACGCAGTATCCAATTCAATCCCTTCCCTCAACCTTCCAGAAAGCTTTTAGCCACATTTTAGCACACAAAAGCTGCTGCTCTGGCCTTTGTAGCCAGAGCTTCTATTTAAGAAGGTGAGGGTGAGTATGCAGTGAAAATAAATCAATAAAGTTTCCATGCTCTCAATCTTCCTGGCCCACAGTAGAGGTGTTTTTAGGTTGAGAGGGGAAGGGAGAGCAGTGGATGGGGCTAGGCTGTTTTTGTCCTTCATAAGCTTTGCTGACAAATCCTTGACATCATTTGGCGGATTGTATCGATAACTCTTGCCCAGAACTGCAGAAAAAAAACATTTGTCTGGCTATGTAGGGGTGGGGGTTGGTAGCGTGGGGTTGCCGTGGGCAGTGGGGAGAGAATGACATCCGCAACAAAGCCAGTGCGTGACACACGCCCGTGACATTGGCAGCTGAAGGCACTTGTACTGCAGAGAAGTTGAAAGGTCACTGTAAAACATTTGGGCTTTGCGCTTCTAGCAATTCTTAATGTCGGCAGACAGGACAGCTGTTGTTCTTCACAGATGATCTTCCAAGAGAATGATGCAGATCAGCTTTTCTTTTGGGATCTACTTTACACTGTGACATTGGTCACAACATCCCAAAATCAACAAAACTTGGAAGTAAATCAGTATTAATTGGCCGATCTTGTGTTATACACTGACTATGTGCTTTAATCCTAAAATATGTACGAATATCCAGTGACACTCACACACCCTCAAAACACATTTATCCCTCATAAATATGCCCACTCATACAGATCTGTATTCATGTATTCTTAGTTGGGGATGTTCCAGAGGAGAGAAGATAACTTTTTCTGCCTGTTTTCACAGTTGTGGGCTTCGGCATCAAATGACAAATCTCTTAATCTGCCCTTCTTAATAAAAAAAACATGAGACTGTTGGATATTTTCACACACATTTGCATTTGCATTAAACTGAAGGAAATTGCAAAATACTGTGTATTTCAAATGTGTCGATACAAATGCTACTTGACAGGTGACAACCATATCTAGATTTGTGTGACCCTCAGTGTTAGGCCCCACCAACACATTAAAGCCTTTCTTAATTAGAAGCAGGACCAAGATAGAGCTGATGACAGAGCATATCTGTGATTTTTATTTTTGAGTGTATGACTAGCAAAATAATTGAGATAGCTTGATCCATGTTTGAGAGCTGCAAAAGATCTTACATTTAAGTCTGAGCGGTCTGTACGTGCCACACCAACCTTCATCTCTAGATCTTTTTTTGGTGTTGGTCCTTAAGCTCCTTATGAATACCAACATGTTTCTAGAATAACCCAGGTCAGACATCATAGGATAAGGTTCTGCCCAAAACATTAATATCATATCTGCTGTGTGTCAGGATCGGGCTGGTGCAGGTCGAAGAAGGCAGGACTCAAACGCAGGATTCACGTTTACCGAAGGTGCTCTTGATTTACCAAACAAAAGCCAGAGGAACAAAAGACAATGACGCGACCGGGGACAACAGGCACACGGGGCTTAAATACACGAGGGAGGTGCAGGTGATTGGACACAGGTGGAAACACTCAGGCAATCACGGGACAAGGCAGGAAGTGAAGTTAACCCAGGACCACAAGGAACATGAAACTTCAAACTAAAACAGGGAAAGAGACCAAACCGTGACAGAACCCCCCCCTCAAGGACCGAATTCCAGACGGTCCTAAAGGGGAGCAGAACCGGAAAAAAATCAGACAAGGGGAGGGAGGGTGGGGACCCGATGATCCTGGGCCGCGCGGGGAACTCCGGGTGATCGCGGCCATGTGTCGGGTCCTTCGGGGGGCCGGCCGGAACGGCGGTCGGGCCTCAGGGTCTCGGGGGATCTGGCGGGTCGGCGGCCGGGCCTCAGGGTCTCGGGGGGTCTGCCGGGGCGGCGGCCGGGCCTCAGGGTCTCGAGGGGTCTGGCGGGTCGGTGGCCGGGCCTCAGGGTCTCGGGGGGTCTTCCGGGTCGGCGGCCGTGCGTCGTGGCGGGGGGCGCCGAGCTGTGCGGCTCCGGCGCTGTCGTGGCGGGGGGCGCCGAGCTGTGCGGCTCTGGCGCTGTCGCGGCGGGGGGCGCCGAGCTGTGCGGCTCCGGCGCTGTCGTGGCGGGGGGCGCCGAGCTGTGTGGCTCCGGCGCTGTCGTGGCGGGGGGCGCCGAGCTGTGCGGCGCTGTCGTGGCGGGGGGCGCCGAGCTGTGCGGCTCCGGCGCTGTCGTGGCGGGGGGCCCGAGCTGTGCGGCTCCGGCGCTGTCGTGGCGGGGGGCGCCGAGCTGTGCGGCTCCGGCGTTGTCGTGGCGGGGGGCGCCGAGCTGTGCGGCTCCGGCGTAGTCGTGGCGGGGGGCGCCGGGCGGTGCGGCTCCGGCGGCCCAACCCCTAACCCCACCCCCCCCTCAAGGGCCGGATCCCAGACGGCCCCCAGGGGTGGGGGGGAGAGGACCAAGGGATGGGAGGGAGGGGGCACGATCAGGGGCCGTGGGGACGGGCCAGGAGACTGGACTCTGGGGGCCGGGACGGGCGGAGACTGGACTCTGGGGGCCGGGACGGGCGCTGACTGGACTCTGGGGGCCGGGACGGGCGCTGACTGGACTCTGGGGGCCGGGACGGGCGCTGACTGGACTCTGGGGGCCGGAACATGCGGGGACGGGCGTCGTCCACGGTGTTGCTGCCGCCGAACGCGGAGGTCCAGGACGTGGGGATCGTACCTGGCCTGGAGGAGGGCGGCCAGCTCCAGCACCTGCTCCCCGCGTGAGCTGAGGACTGGAGGCTGGGCTCTGGCCTCCCACTGCGAGTCCCAAGCGGTGTCTGGACAGCGGCGAGGGCGTCGACCGGAACGCCGCCCGGAGCCTGCTGCACGCTGCGGGGACCGCCGAGGGCCAGACGGGTTCCCAAAAACGGGTTCACAAAATTGAATCCTGCTGAGTCCTTCCATGGTCGCGTCATTCTGTCAGGATCGGGCTGGTGCAGGTCGAAGAAGGCAGGACTCAAACGCAGGATTCACGTTTACCGAAGGTGCTCTTTATTCACCAAACAAAAGCCAGAGGAACGTGCACCAACGATGAGTGAAAAAAGACAATGACGCGACCGGGGACAACAGGCACACGGGGCTTAAATACACGAGGGAGGTGCAGGTGATTGGACACAGGTGGAAACACTCAGGCAACCACGGGACAAGGCAGGAAGTGAAGTTAACCCAGGACCACAAGGAACATGAAACTTCAAACTAAAACAGGGAAAGAGACCAAACCGTGACACTGTGGAGTCTTCAAAGCCTTAGAAAATATTTATGAATTACCTAAATAAGGTCTCATCCACCCTCCTGCACTTTTCAACAATGGGTCTTGTGTCTGTCTGATTCTAATTTTCTGCCATGTTATTGGGTGGTCTGGAATATGATATTAAAACAGCTCAAATCAGAGAGAAGAGTCAGGCTGAGAAGGTTGTTGGAGATGAGAGAAATGATGCGAAAGATGAGCAGGTTGTTGGAGATGAGAGAAATTATGCGAAAGATGAGCAAAGCTTCTTCAGTAAGAGCTGAAACAAAGCCGCGACATCTTGTCGGAGACACATTACCTATGATTGTAACGGAGACACCGTCATCAACACCAGACATCATCACTCCGCCCACTCGTTCTCAATCCCCTGAATTCTAATCACCATCACCTGTTCTCACCACCTGCACGTCATCATCCCGCATCACCAGATCCCTTCATAAACCACACACCTTCACTCTGCCAGTTGTCTGGTCTCGTCGTAGTAACGCCGATAAATACCTACCGGACTCCAAACGGACTACTCGCCGGCAACTCGATCACGGAGCTTCCTGTGTTTGAAATAAAACCTCTGGTACCTCACCTGTTCGTCTCCTTCTGCTTTGTGACAGAAGACCAGACCACAAATGCAAGACCCAACAGGTGACGGCGGAGTGGAAGCTTCAGCTGGAGCCGCGAACATAATTCCACCGGTCATTTCTGCAGCCGTCAATCCTTCTTCTTCAGCCTCTTCATCGGCCTCCGTATGCCCCATGGCCCGACCAGCGACCTACTCTGGCGAGGAGGGGGAGTGCAGCGGGTTTTTGCTTCAGTGTGAGCTGTTTATGGCGCTGCAAGCGCCACAGTTCACCTCGGAGAGGGCAAAAATCGCGTTCGTCATTTCACTTCTTGCTGGACGTGCACTGCTCTGGGCTCGGGCTCTTTGGGATGCGAAAGGTACCGTCACTCAGTCATTCTCCCAGTTCATCACCCATTTCCGGGAGGTTTTCTCCCAAGCTTCTACTGAACTGTCAATCCACGATCAACTATTCAGTCTACGGCAAGGTAAATCTTCGGTAGCTGATTATGCCCTGCAATTCCGCACACTGGCCGCCAGCAGCGGATGGAATGAAACAGCCTTGATCACCGCCTATCGACAGGGTTTGGACCCAGATATCTGCTTGCAGCTGGCGATCTACGATGATCACATCGGAGTTGAAGGTCTCATTCAGCGTTCCATTCGTGTGGCTCAACGTCGCACGGCCTGCTTCCTGAATAACCCTGTACTGCCTCCTCCTCCTCCTCGCCCAGCAACCGTGGTTAGTTCAGTCAGCCCTACAGTACCAGAGCCTATGGAAGTGGATTCTACTCATCTGTCTTCAACTGAACGTCAGCGCCGCCTCCTTAATAATCTATGTCTGTATTGTGGAGCGGCGGGTCATCTTCTCATCTCCTGTCCTGTTCGCCCTCCACAACCGGCGGTGAGTTCAGTTCGTCTTCCATCACCCATTTCATCTATGAAGTACACTCCTGTAATACTCACCCACGCTAGGCAATCTGTTTCAGCGAAAGCGTTGATCGACTCCGGTGCCGCAGGCAACTTCATATCCTTAACCACCTTACGAAGATTGCATGCTCGACGCCAGGACAACCCTCAGATTCTTCAAGTTCAGACAATCCTGGGAAAGCCGCTAGGTCGTGGACAGATTCGCCACTGCAGTCCGGAAATCACTGTTCGTATTGGATGCCTGCACGAAGAGAAAATTTCCTTTCTGGTACTGGAGGGCTCGACCGCTGACATCATCCTGGGACGCCCGTGGCTCGAGTATCATGAACCCACCATCTGCTGGTCCTCCGGTGAAATCTGCCAGTGGGGGGAGAACTGCTTCTCTCACTGCCTGCGCTCCGTCACCAAGATTATTCCATCTTCAGCAAAGGCTACCAAGGTCTCCATTAACTCCACTTCGGTGGAGAGTCCCCCCACGGGTGAACACTTCGAGATTCCCAGCGTCTACCGGGCGTTCCAGGATGTCTTCAGCAAGCAACTGGCCACCAAACTTCCTCCTCATCGACCATGGAACTGTGCGATCAACCTGCTGCCTGGGGCTACGACACCCCGAGGTAAGATCTACCCGTTGTCCATCCCGGAGCAGAAGGCCATGGAGGAGTACATCCAAGAGGCTCTGCAACAAGGATACATTCAGCCATCTACCTCCCCTGCCGCCTCCAGTTTCTTCTTTGTGAGGAAAAAGGACGGAGGCTTGCGCCCCTGTATTGACTATCGAACCCTCAATAACTCAACGGTCAAATTCCGATACCCTCTTCCTCTGGTCCCTGCCGCCCTGGAACAACTGCGTGGAGCCAACATCTTCTCGAAACTGGACCTCCGAAGTGCTTACAACCTGATCCGTATTCGAAAGGGTGACGAGTGGAAAACAGCCTTCATTACCCCTGCTGGCCACTATGAGTACCGGGTCATGCCCTTCGGACTATCCAACGCTCCCGCAGTATTCCAGGGCTTCATGAATGAGATCCTCAGAGACTTCCTTCAACGGTTTGTCGTCGTATATATTGATGACATACTCATATACTCTGCCAACCTGTCCGAACACATTCTTCACATGAAGCAAGTCTTACAACGTCTCCGTGATAACCAGCTTTTCCTCAAACTGGAGAAGTGTGAGTTCCATCTGGACACAGTCCATTTTCTGGGATATGTCATCAATCGACAGGGAATTACTATGGACCAGAGGAAAGTAGAGGCCGTATCCAACTGGCCGTTACCTACCAACATCAAGGAACTTCAACGCTTCCTCGGATTTGCCAACTTTTACCGTAGATTCATCCAGAACTTCAGTAAGGTCAGTGCCCCAATCACATCCATGCTCAAGAAAGGGGCCAAGTCTCTCTCCTGGACCGCTGAAGCCACCAATGCCTTTGAGAAGCTTAAAGCGTCCTTCGGTTCCG
Organism: Pungitius pungitius; assembly: GCF_949316345.1. Classification (NCBI taxonomy): domain Eukaryota; kingdom Metazoa; phylum Chordata; class Actinopteri; order Perciformes; family Gasterosteidae; genus Pungitius; species Pungitius pungitius. The sequence goes on along the minus strand of NC_084902.1, from coordinate 19,396,852 downwards.
CTCCTACCCTCCTTCATCCGAACCCAGATCTTCCGTTCCTCGTCGAGGTAGACGCCTCAACCACCGGGGTAGGAGCGGTTCTCTCCCAGCGGCAGGGGAAGCCTCCTAAACTCCATCCATGTGACTTCTATTCCAGGAAACTGTCCCCGGCGGAGCAGAACTACGACGTCGGAAACAGAGAACTGCTGGCCATCAAGCTGGCGTTGGAAGAATGGAGACACTGGCTGGAGGGAGCGAAATATCCATTTGAAGTCATCACGGATCACCGTAACTTAGAGTATCTTCGAGACGCTAAAAGATTTAACTCTCGTCAAGCCCGCTGGTCTTTATTCTTCACCCGGTTTAACTTCAAGGTAACCTATCGACCAGGGGACAAGAACGTCAAAGCTGACTCACTCTCCCGTCTGTTCCAGCCGGACTCTGTAAACTCCACACCTGAACCTATCCTCCCCCCAGCCATGCTTGTCAGTCCCATTCAGTGGAAACTGGATGATCTCATCGCCGAAGCCACTATCACCGAACCTGCTCCGCCGGGAGGTCCTGAGGGTCGGACCTACGTCCCGTCCCGTCTACGTCCGTCCCTCATGGACTCAGTGCACACATCACCGGGCTCTGGACACCCAGGCAGCCAGCTGACCCTCTCGCTCCTTCAACAACGCTACTGGTGGCCCAATATGACCCAAGATGTCTCCCGATACGTCAAGGGATGTGCCGTCTGTGCTATGGCGAAGGTCCCTCGTCGCCTCCCTGAGGGCAAACTTGTTCCTCTGCCATTACCCACCAGGCCCTGGTCCCATCTCGGAGTGGACTTCATAACAGATCTTCCAGCTTCTGACTCCCACACCTGCGTTTTGGTGGTGGTAGACCGCTTCTCCAAAGGCTGCAAGTTAATCCCTCTACCTGGTCTACCCACAGCGCTTGTAACAGCCGAAACCCTCTTCAGCCAGGTGTTTAGACACTTTGGCATCCCCGAAGACATCATCTCTGACCGAGGACCCCAGTTCATCTCCCGAGTGTGGAAAGCCTTCTTCAAACTGCTGGGAGTTTCCGTAAGCCTGACTTCTGGATATCATCCTCAATCGAACGGACAATCTGAGAGGAAGATACAGGAGATCGGGAGATACCTGCGGTCGTATTGCCACGACCATCAGGACTGCTGGAGTCGTTACCTGCCCTGGGCCGAGTATGCACAGAACTCCCTCCAACAGTCAACCACGGGTTTGACACCATTCCAGTGCATCCTCGGCTACCAACCTCCTCTGTTTCCCTGGTCAGGCGAACCATCTGACGTTCCAGCAGTTCATCATTGGTTCCAGGAGAGCGAGAGGGTCTGGGACTCGGCTCATATCCATCTCCAAAGGGCAGTTCGTAGACACAAGAGCCAGGCCGATACCAGGAGACGCACTACTCCGGTGTACCAACCAGGACAGAAGGTCTGGCTCTCCACCCGGGACATCCGTCTACGACTGCCCTGCCGTAAGCTGAGTCCCCGATACATAGGTCCGTTCGCCATACAGAGGCAGGTCAACGAGGTCACCTACCGTTTGTCACTACCCTCACACTACCGTATCTCACCTTCATTCCACGTCTCTCTGCTAAAGCCACACACTAACCCTCTGATCCCCATCTCTGCAGAATCTGGTGTTGATGACGTACCTCCTCCTCCTCCTGTGGACCCTGCAGATGACAACATCTACCAAGTTCAGGGTATTCTCGACTCCCGACGTCGGGGCGGCCACCTAGAGTACCTCGTGGATTGGGAGGGCTGGGGTCCTGAGGAAAGGTGTTGGGTACTTCGAGATGACATCCTAGATCCATCCCTTCTTCAGGACTTCCATGCTGCCCATCCCAACCGTCCAGCACCTCGAGGTCGGGGTCGCCCCCGTCGTCGGCCTTTTCCGCCATCAGGAGCTGGCCATGGAGGGGGGGGTACTGTAACGGAGACACCGTCATCAACACCAGACATCATCACTCCGCCCACTCGTTCTCAATCCCCTGAATTCTAATCACCATCACCTGTTCTCACCACCTGCACGTCATCATCCCGCATCACCAGATCCCTTCATAAACCACACACCTTCACTCTGCCAGTTGTCTGGTCTCGTCGTAGTAACGCCGATAAATACCTACCGGACTCCAAACGGACTACTCGCCGGCAACTCGATCACGGAGCTTCCTGTGTTTGAAATAAAACCTCTGGTACCTCACCTGTTCGTCTCCTTCTGCTTTTTGACAATGATATTGTATACACATATATTTGTATTTTAACATGACTAAATACAAATACCTATTATGTGTATATATGATAACATTTCACTCTTACACTGTTTATGTCCAAGTGGCAGTGTTAAAAAAGACCATACTCCTATTTCCTTATAGCCTCATCCAGGCTGCTAACAACTGCGTCCCTCCATCATTCTTCAAGAACTCTGCATTTTTGTATACTGGCTACCTAATCTGTCTCATTTCAGACCAGAAATCAGAGGGAGTCTACTAAACATTGGACCAAAATGTAAACAGTTATCAAATGTGGACAGGATAAATTATAATAATAAATTATAAGATTACAAAAAATCGGTGACGCGGATAAAAGGATTCAGAGCTATGGTTTTTTTTTCATTTGGCATCACAAGCGTTTGTCTCATTTTCATTTAAAATTAGAAATGGTATATATAATATTGAGCACTATATATATAATCAGTCATAAAATAATTAGCTTTATCATTTGAGGAGTAGGTTGGATACAGTAACAAAAAATAAACTATTATACTAAAATATTTTAATGCACACACACCTACCATTTGTCTTAATAATTCATATGTGGAATTATTTTATTCATTATTATAATTCAGAGCTTCAGAGTTTCTTTGAAGCTGAAGTTCTGCTACCGATTTAGAATCTCGTTGACGGTCTCCTCATGTCCTTTAAATAAAACATTGTTAGTTTTAATGCACAATGATGGACAATAAACAAGCTGCACTCTGCGGATACAGACAATACGTTAAAGTTACATTTAAACATGAAGTTATGAATCTAAACTCTGTCCTCAAACAGACGTAACCGGTGAACAACATCAGTCTCTGACATCACATTAAAACTTATGAAGACTCGTTATAGTAAAGTTAAATCTCATGTATAACCGCTACGGAGACGTGAAAACTGGCGGAGCATTTCACAGAAGACTCTCTGCGGGCTGAGATGAGCTGACCGCCCGGTGCTGGAGGGTCTGAGGGTCCGTTAATTACACCTCACATCTCCATCCATGGAGCAGACTGTTACGAAGGCTGAATGTTGACAAACATTTGCTTTAACAGCAAAAGTTGCTTTAACAACTAACTTCAGGTCATACAATTACATTACGTTACTTAAATAAAGTAGTACTTATAAACTTCGACATAAAGTTGTGTTTATTTTCCTCTGTCATTGTCGCCTGTTGCTGAGGTGAAATGCATTCTGGGATATTTGGCTCTCACAAGAACAGACGAGCCTGCTCCGATGCATGCCCGGTAAAATGGGCGGGGCGAGTCACATCCGGGTATTATGACCGTTCTCGGCCAGATGCGGACTTTAGAATTGGAACAGTACTCGGGCTGCGACTGATGATGTTTCACGAGTCCATGAGAACAAAAGTCCACACAAGAACGCATATTGAGAAAGGGCCAGGGAGTATTTCATCAGCAAACCAAACCAAAACGAGTTGGCGTTTCACAGAAGCGTGATGGCAACGCACAGACATTTAAAACGTGCTGGAGCCACTACGTCTTCTCCTCATGGGTAAGTTTAGCTAACTAAAGTAACGCTAGCCTTGTTAGCTTAGCGTAAGGTTTACACTTACATGTTGGAGAATATAATGTTAATATTAATATATGTAATGTTAAATGCAGTGTAGTAAATCGGTGTATTATTTTAGCCTGTCTTTTTATTTGTTCTGAACAGTTAACGTTAACCTCCACTTAGCACTCTTCAAAAACCAGATTGTGGAAAAAAATAATTTCATATCAACATCAATTACGTGATCGATTCTAGCATAATGAAAACCACGAAGGAGTTTGTCCTTCAGAGGCTTATGCAACCTTAGATGAAGCAGTCGGGACAGAGAGCATCCTCAACATGCTTGTCTATTGCTATTTTGAGTTACTTTTAAAACTTTATTTGCACATTCTCTTTACTTTTAACGCATATTTGCACTTACATTTTGTATTACTATTCAATTATTTATTATGATGATTACATTTATATTAACTTGTTACTCAAATACATTTGAAGTTCAGAATCCAAAGTTATTGCATGGAAATAAATGACGATACATAGCCAAAAGGAATACCTCTTTGTTTGTTTGCACGCTCCTACATTGTGGTAAATAATCATTAGATTAGTCGACTAATCGAAAAAATAGTTTAGTCAATTACAAAAATAATGGTTAGTTGCAGCCCTAAAAATCAATGTGAACATTTTTACAGACATTTCAAAGTCCCCTTTTATAATCTTGAAAACTTAAATAATCCGTAATGAAAATACGTTATTTTCTTCTTCTCATGTTACAATGAATGCTATGAAAGGGTTTCATTTACCAGAACAATACAACGATCAGGCTCCCTCATTGGCTTAAATGTGTACTGTAAATTTTGAGTACGGGTCAACTCTACTCATATATTTTGGAGACACTAATATAATCAGCTGTACTCACATTTAGGGCTCATCCAGTCATTGTAAATGAAGGATCTAGACAAGGAAGGGTGACCAATAAAGGGATTTGTCAAAAAGAGAAAATATCTTAATTGTTGGGAATTAAATCACTGTGGTATTCTGACACACTAACAACCATTTATGAATCATACTATGTATAAAAGTAAGTTGAGGACATATGGACCCTATTTAGAAAACTATTGGCACTCTAACTCAAAGAGAAGATATGCAAATGACCGAAGGGGGACTGCTACGGGCAATATTGCAAATATAGTAGAGACAATTCTGTCACTCCTCAATCCACTGAACCCGTATTAGTTAGTAAAAGGCTGAATGCATTGACAATGTCTACAGTAAAATTGAATTTAAGGACAATGTGAAAGTCATTGACAGTTTTAGGGTCCACATTGTTCAGCTTACAAAAGCTTATGATTCACCTCCAAATGCTGCCTAAACTATTTTTATATAGTTTATCCCTGCTAAATATCAGTTAATTACTTCCTATGAAGGTGCACTGTCGAGATTTGTTTTTTTACATTCTCTTGGATCTGAGAATAATAAATGATAAATAATAAGTTATCATACATTAAATATTTGATCTGTAACACTCTCCAAAGACCAGTTAAGATATACTGAAATGTTCCTTCGAAAACAGCGAGGAAGTATTGAGTTGGACAAGGTCAGAAGTAATATGAGTGGAAAGGAAGAGCATTGCAGGGGGAGCAGAGTGCTCAATCTCCCCTCCCCCACCCCATTGTTGTTCCCCTCTTGTGCATCCAACTTCAATTCCACTTCAATTTTTATCAGCCTTCTGCTCGCCTCTCAAGGAGATAGGATTGAAACCCTGACATGAATTAGCCCCCCCAGATTGACTTGATATAGCCACACCCAGGGGACAGTCCTCAAAAATGGAGAACCACCTTTTTCTCCTCCTTTTCACTTCAACCTGTTTCCTCTAAATCTTCCATTTCTTATCCTGCCCTCCTCCTCCTCCCTTAATTCTACCTCCATCCCATGGTCTGTCTATCCTTCATCTCATATCTTGTTTTTCCCTGTGCATGCCACCTTGTCAACTGTCTGAGCAACATTGCACCTCCCCTTTGAGCATGATGTACATGCGCTGCCAGGTTCTAGTGCGGTAATTTGCGTACAAAAACGAAATGGCATAAAAAAAAGACGGACAGTAGGCGGAGTAGCCAAGTGCATTAGAAAGATGGAGAAGGAGGAAGTGATCCATTTCTATTCATCACCACAGTTAATAGATTCCTTTTTAACTTTTTTAAAGTATGCAAATATGTCATCTGTTTAAACCACAGACAGGTCAAAGGACACACTCCAGATACAACTACCACAAAAAATCTTTCCATAATTCTCTACTATATACCTTTTTCAGTATCTGTGCCCAAGTGAGAATCTCTACAAGGTTTCTCTTTTGTTGACCATCTGAGCCATATAACCTAACTATTTATTATACAAGATAAAGTATGGATCAATATGGTCAAAGACAAACAAAACCTGACACATTACACTTCATTGAGGTTTACTGATCAACAAAGCTCCTGAAAAAATTATCTAAGACTGTGGATGAGAGTTGACTTTTTGATACATGACTATATTTTGAAGGAATAGTGGATATGTGTGATTGTTCTCAATGTAAGGTGACCAGGGGGGTGTTCCAGAAAGTAGGTTATGTGAAAACTCCCTGAAATAAGGGAAACTCTTGAGTTATCCGTTCCAGCTAGAGAGGTAACTGAAACTCTAAGTCAATCACCATGGTAACAGACTGTGAACATAACCTTCTCGCTGGCAGGTTTACTATAAGAAACCCAGAGTTTCTACCCGTCTCCTCCCACATGAAGAAAGCTGGTAGACTTCGATTGCCCATTCCTACCAAATCCAATTGACATCGAAGCCTCAGTGATTTGAAAGGCTTTACTTCGCAAGAGAGTCTTCCGACCCAGATTACACGTTTTATCATTTCCAGAGGAATATCTGTTCTGTTAGAACACTACCGCTTTTCCTCAAAAGGTATCATTTATCTCAATAACATTCTCTGGACATATATCACCAACCTCACACACTGCGGACGTGCACTCACATCAGAGCAAATGTTATGCATTGTGCTACAATTTTTTGCAAATGATACAGTTTCCTTTACAACATTGGGGATACAGAGCACATTGGCAAGGCAACAGTTTGTAGAGCTGTGAGAAAAGTTACCCTCGCACTGAACGCCTTTTACCCGTGATGGTGGTGTTTCCCGGACACAAACCTCTTAGAACCATCAAAGAGGAATTCCACAGGATTGCAGGTGACTGATGTAGAAATCATATATTCTGTTATTTTAAATTATGAGAGTGGGGTCAGTAGCTTAATTAGCTGTCATTTTGCAGGGCTTCCAAGGATGCATAGATGGGACACATATTCCTACTACTGCGCCCGCACTAGATGAAGGGGACTATGTGAATAGAACATCCTTTCACAGCATTAATATCCATGGTATGTGACCTACCATCATAAAAAAATGTAATTCTCTGCATTGTGAAGATCATATGTGATGCAGCTTACCTCATCACAAATGTAGAAGCCAAGGGGCCTGGCTCTGTGCATGATTCCCGAATCTACCAGGAGTGTAGTCTGTGGTAAGGGAGCGAAAGCTTAGTACAAATGTTCCATGTCTCCCTTTTAAAATGCACTCAAATGTGTCCTCTATAATTACAGAAGAGTTTGGCATCTGACATCATTGTGGCATGTGTTGTTCTCCATAATATTGCAATTATTATATCTTTCTCCGTTTTTTAAATTGTTTTTATCAGGTGCACCCTCTACAACTCTTTTACTGGTAACTAGGAAACATGGACGACATTTAATTCCTACAGTTCCAAATACATATTTAACATGAAATTGACGGAAAATGTCACTGTTTTAAGCTGTGACGTTGATGCCCAACCATGTCCTGTTCAAGGACAAGAATGTGCTAGTTAGCCATTATCTATGGTCATCACTTCAGTGTACATGTCAAACTCCAAATTCCACACTAGAATGTGAATGGGTAGAGCCCTGCCAGTAGATAATATTAAGACACACTTCAGTAGGCCCCTCCGGATCTCTCCCTGTGGCAGCAGACAGCGTTTCTTCCTCCTCATCATCCTCCTGTGATGCAGGAAAAGATACTGTTTCTGAATACTTTTAACTACCATCTGAGGCAAGATCTGAGTATGGAATACTTACAACTGCAGGGTTTACAGACGGAGGCTGAACTAGGCAGATGACACCATCCACAACTGTTGGGTGGGTGGATATATATTTATTAAAAAGTAGGGTATATATTAATCCAACTAAAATATTCAGAGTCTGAATAAATGAGGAAATGAAAATGCACTGTGTCATTGGCTGGGCTGCTGTCAGAGGGAGGAGCCTGTGAAAGAAACTCAAGGTTTCTTGAAGAAAACCTGCTCCCGACCAGATTAGGTTCACAGGCTCAGTTACCATAGCGACTGACCCTGAGGTTTAGTTACCTCCCTTTCTGAAACAGACAACCCAGAGTTTCCCTTATCTCTATTTTTCAATAAACTCTCTTCTTGAAATGGACCCCTGGGCCCGATGTGGATAAATTGAACGTATTGTACGTCCATCGTACATCCATTCTCCACTGTCTCTCTAAAGCAGGGGTGTCAAACTCATTTCAAGTCCGGGCCAAATACTGCCGACTTCAAGTGAACGCGGGCCACTGCCGATCGGTGCGAACGGCTGATGGGGGAGAGGGGGGCGTGGCGGTCCGACGACGGTTCGCTGAAGGTGGGACGTACGCACTCCAGTGGACTGGACGTGCAGCCGGACATATGTGACCGAGACAAATAACATGGACAGTTACATGGAGATGTTCTCTGCATCGCAACACTGTAAATATGTTCATTATGAGAGACAGTGGGAGACCGTCCGTGGGTCCAGTATGTGAAACCGTCTGCAGCATGTGGTGTTCACATAACGTTTCAGTTCTGGAAAATCTTCTTGTTTAAATAAATTAATTCCAGTCTTCAGCGTGGATGGTGCTCGTACAGGACGTCATTGAGATGTTTAAGTGGATCTGATATCGCTCCTTCATCAATGAGGAAGTGAGCTGCCTTTTTTCCAGGTGGAGTGGCGAACTAATCCAGCTGGCTAAAATGAACCTGAGGTTGAAGCCAAACCTTTTTCGGGGAACCGATAAGCCTGATCTATGTCATCTCATCCAATTATCTGGCTAACTCAAATTTATATGTATAAATCGTACCTCCTTCTTTTGTTCAAATTTTCAGCTCATGTGTGGCTTTCAAGCCTGGTGGTGAGTATTGATCTGAGGCCTCACTCATCACTGGGTGACGAGCAGCAGATGAGCTGAGGCTTATTGCTGAGTCAGGGCTTTCTCTCTGGCTTCTGTAAAACCACAAAGGTAAATTGTACAACCATGCATAAATAAATTTGAAAATGGGCTGTGTTTCTGTCTTAGCAGAATTACGTAATACATGAAATTCTCTGTGAGCTAGACACATTCTATCTTCAAAAATAGTTATGTGATCATATATTATGATGAAGCTGGGAATATTCTGACAAAATAGTTTTAAGAAGTATACTTCATTGGAATTTGGTGCAATTTCCTGACTATACCCATCACTCTAAACATTAAAGTAGGGAAACCAACCCTGCTTTAACAACACAGACAAGCACATAACTCACCATAACCACAAGCCAATTTATACTTGCCTGTTTGACAAAGTGGAATTGGAAGTGTTGAGTTATTCTAACTCTTTTAGCTCTTTTATGTTCCCTACCGACACTTTTGCAGCCAGTCTCTATTTAACGGCCTGTTTGTTACTCAGCTGGTAGTTGACTGCATGTTTTAGAGCAGGGTTGCCCGATATATCGATCGTGATGGACCAATGGTTTGCCAAGGCAGTGCTGGTAGATCGCCTGCCATGTCACGACCATGCATGGTCAGACGCGGAAGCTAACGCTAATTAGCGATCTTTGCTTACTAACGGACACATTTAATTTTCAATTACCATTCAAAAGCAACCCTTGCTGACTGATCCGAGTAAGGTGACTGACCAAGATTGACAGTTCTTCGCTTCTGACATATGAGCGATTGTCTTGCACTCACACTATGCAGCGTATTTGTTACCATTACCGGTCCTATAGGGGGGGTAGATCGCCATGACTTGGTCTGTTGAACAGTTGCTTGTGAGCCAAAAAAGTGTGGCCATCCCTGTTTTTAACGTGTCCTAATGGAAAGATGAGGGCAGTGAGACTTAACTAAACAGGACATTTAATGGCCAAGACCATGACCATGACTGGATAAATTGTACTTGATCATTTGATCATCATATAGCTGCCGCAAAGCAATGCTTACATGTGATACATAGGTTGCAATTACCTTTTCTTTACCATTTCTACAGATTCAAAATAATAAAAAAGGACTAGAAAAAAAGAATGCAAAAACAATTGTCAGGGATAGTCCAGGACAGGAACCCAAAAGCAGACCAGGACAAGAGAAAGAGAAATTAAAGGTGAGTATTCATTTTGGAAATGAATGTGGCAATGGTTTGGTCCAGTTGGTCGGCAAGGAGTGGGGCTGGAAGGTGGCGTGGTCTGGTGCTGATCCGAAGGAACTGCAGTGGAGTCAATGGCTAGGCAGGTGCGAGTGGCAATCCAGGTGAAGAACTGTAGGCAGGGGAACAGGTGTATTTCTTTAAATGTATTTTTGTTGGTTTTATCTGCCTTTGTCTTTAAGTATTGAGTTTTCTAATCGGTTTTTGATTGATCCTATCAATGCATGGAACCTTGAACCTTCTCATTCTGATACTGTTGAAAATTAACGAAACTCTGAATTGTGGATTATTGTTTTGTCGTAATTTCTCACAGTCCCTAATAATTCCAACTACAGTCTCTGAATTCAGAAAAAGCAGTTAATCTAATTGTGTTAACAATAGCTGCAAGTCATCCCACAACTGTGGCGTAATTCTGTTTGTTATTGGAGCTTGTAGAAATCCCTTTTCTCTGTCCTGACCCAGCGAGATGGGCCTCATACATGCAGCTGTATTTCCACAGTCACAGTGCCATTTTCAACCAGGGCCATGTTGCAAAGAGCCCCATTGGCCCGTGAAACCTGGATGAGCTGTGATGTGTTTTTTTGGTGCTTAGTTTGTGCTCCTTTTATCTTGGTGCCTGGGCTGGTGTTAAAGAATTTCTTCTGCTTAACGATAAAATAGTGAATGTAATTTGGGGGTGAAGCAAGACAGAGGAGGGAAGGTGTGGGGGAATATATTACCGAGCTTGCAAATGTGCCCTCATGCCAGGGAGTCAATTTGAGTGACGCTGTGCATTGTGACATCCTTTACTCAGAACTCCGTAATTTGTCAGCATTAATATTTCAGCACGAGCATTGCCTGTCATATTGTGCCAGAGATGACTGATCTATAAAACGACTGCAGCTGATTTATTGAATATTTATGTGCAATGTCATGCACAGGAGAGCAGCAGACTCTATTCCACTGTGCTCTGCTCTTACATCCAGGCTTTTTCCCATGAATAAAATCGTATCCTTTCTGAGAATATCACATGTAATACTGCATCTGGATATTACCTGCTTCGTTCACGCTGAACTAAAATCACATGGCTTTTCTAGCCAATTAGAATTAAAAATGTTGTTTTGAGTTTGAGTTTGATGTTGTGGTTGAAATTTTTGCGGTTGAATATTTTAACATTGAAAAACTTTCAGATAAGTATTTCTTTCAAAATCTGATCACACAGATTTACTTCCATATCCTTCACCTCTTAAACTGCAAATTGACACAAATTTAAATTTTAGAATGAAATGGTTTTTCCCTCTTATCTAAATTAAATTGCATTAATTTTACTTTTTCACTTTTTGTTAGAATTAGCGGACCTCCTTGTCGCTGTGGTTTTACTTAGCACTATGAGTCCGCTATTCCTAAGGTAAGAGATGGCTACAACCTTGAAAGAAATATCATTCTGACATTATACAGTTAGAAGTAAAAGGAGACTTTAAGTGCCAAAGCAGAAGTAGCAGCTATTCTCCGATAAATATAAATGCATTAATACCCCCTTCCTAATCTGTGTGTGACTGTTGCAGCTGTCGACCCATAGCTCCATGTGTCATTGTATTATTCCATACATTTCCACCTGAACTATGCTTTCGATGGGGATGGAATTTTAGCACAAAAATTATATGCAATTATTTACTGCCTGGTGAAGAAAAAATATCCATTTTCTGATTTTGTTGGCAGTGGCACTGCAAATTTACACAATAGGCATTTAGCATGGACAGCATAATTATGTAAGCACATCAGGGCTGAAAGTGCTGGGACACAGCCAAGGCAAAAGCCGCTCAAGCCCTGATTCTTCAATGCCGCCCATGAAGATCATTGTGGATGAAAATTAGTGCCGGTGGGACGTTGAGCGTGAGCTTGAAGTCAGTGAATAGACAGTTTCTTGTCAGATGCCATCGAGAATTATTCTCCCATTAGGTCTAAAAACTCTTTCAGGGAGGAAAGGACTCCTGCGTGAATAAAGTAGTCACTCGCTTGAATAACAAATTACATTCAAATGTCTATACAAAAGTCCCCTGTCAACATGTTGAGCAGAGTATTTTGCCCACAACAACAGGTTTTTTTTAATTATGTATCTACCTAACCCTGATCTTATCCAAAAGTTATTTTTCTACATAAACTTGCAAAATCAGAGTTAACATTTTAAATTGACAGTCTGAGCAAGTTCAAAATTAAATTAAAATAACTGTGGGCTCAAAAGAAATGTTGCAAGTGAACATAATTATGTTTCTGTAAAACGTACAAAAAAAAGAACATCTAGTGGTATATAAAAGAGAAAGGGTTAGGTTTAAAAGGTTGCATAATGGAATTATTGGAAATGCAGAAAAGTGGCTAAACTACATGACATCCTGCCGCTTCAGGAAAGCATTGATTCTGTAACGGGTGAGGTACGGAACCAGATGGTTGGGGACAGTAGACTGGGTGAAATACCGGGGCATGGGCAGAACTGGGGTAGTCCAAGACATGCAGGGTCGGCAATAGGAAATCTGTAAAAAAAAAAAAAAAAAAAAAAAAAAAATTTAAAAAAAGAACGACCTGGCAGCAAGTAAGGGAGGGACTGGGGTTTAAATACTAAAGGGAGTGAGTAGGGTGGACAGGTGAGTTTGATTGGGCTGACGAGTGAATGTGACTAGTAGGTGAACAGAATTAACTGATTAGGTAGAGTGAGACGTGTAAATTACAGGGTAGAAGTAACAGCGCTGTGACGGATTCCTTGAATCAGCATTTCTAAATCAACAAAAAATTCCGTATGAGACCCTGATCACTCTTTCATATATGTGCAACTACTTGGTTTGTTTTATGATTTGCAACAATGTACAATAGCAGCATTTGTCGCTGAAGACTGTCAATCAGTGGATTATACTCCAGCTGATTGCTTCCTCTGATATAGCTTGTTCAACAAGGTGTACTTCAGCCAATGGGTCAGTAGATGACCAATCCTAACAGTTTACATTTCAAAGTGCAAATCTCACTTCTTTCACCACAGTTAGCATTGGCCCCTCTTGTCCCTTCATTATATCAGCACGAATTACAAATTCTTAAATCAGTGCCAGACATTACAATAAGACAGTGAGCATATGGCATAATATCCTATTAATGAACACTCTAAATTCAAACTCAGGTCAGTGCTATCATGCCGGAGAATGTGTCTCTGATCCGATGGAAACAGGAGGAGGGGGCCGTGAAGGGGTAGAGTGGAACAGAGAGGAGGAGGAAGTGACCTTCTTCTAAAATGCAGAGACTAATTTGGAGGGGGAAGGCAGCACCCGGGGCCGTCTCATTGTTTTACTTGTTTAATTCTTCGCCAGCAATTATTGATATAATATTTTGATGGCAGAGCAGAGGAAGGAAAAGTCATTAAAAGGGACCAGAGGAGGGAGTAGAGATTTCCTTCCTTTGTTTTTCTTTGCGCCTAACGATTCCCCCTCCTCTCCTACACCACCCACCCAACTACTCACCTTTTGCTGCTTTTCCCTACCCTCCACTCCCTGTCCGTCTACGAGGGGAAAGTCAGGGTATTTTCATTTGCTGTCACAACAGTGTGAGAAAAAAGTTGCGGCCGTCTCGCTGGTTCAGTCCTAAGTACACTCAGGGAGCTAGTTAATCTGCTGAGGTGACTCCTGTCTGAAGTGGCAGAATGCAGAGAGAAAGATAATGATAAAGTTAGCAAAAAGGTAGAAGAGGGAGAATTTTCCTGGTGAGGGCTGAATGGCCAACAGCAATCAAAATGACCTGGCTTTTGTTGTGCATTTGATCGGATGAAATGTACTATCCTGTTTATGTGAAGTGAAAAAAAACTTTTAGGGGCTTTAGGGAAATTATCATATTACACATGGGCCTCTCTACCTTTCCCCAGGGATGGCTCCCTCTCAGCGGCCCCCAGAGCTGTACCCATGCCCCTGGCCCCTGCCGAGCACTGTGGTGCTGTGTTTGTTTAAAGACCAGACTTAATCCTCCTAAGCAGCTGTCACAGATCAGGTCGCAGTTCAGCAGGGAGAGGCAAAGAAGGCTGCAGGTGCAGACTGCAGAGCATATGTAGCAATCACTGAAATTATCGAACAACTTAAAATTTAAAATCAGTTGTAGAATACCCAACGTGGCTAAAATGGTACTATATCCTTGAGAATCCATTGGATTGATATGATTGATACCAATAAAAGAGAATTTTTGAGGATAATGAAAATCACATTGCTCATAATATATTTGTATATGATGATAACACTTGTTAATTCTCTGAATGAAAGACTTTCCTTGCCTTTAAGAATTAAATGATAACTACATCACATAAATCTAATATAACATAAAATATGCATTTTAAAGTCAACTACTAATTTTTAAATACAGAATTCAACCTAATTATCTTGCAGTTTACAATTCTGTTGATTCCGGTTTAAAATGTTGTCACCCAAAAAAGGCCTAAATTGTATTGTTATCAGAAACAGAGACGGTCAGCCAAAGGCCAAGTGATTCAATGGCATCTAGGTCTCAACTTGAACAGCGGGCCTCATGTTAGTCACCCCAGGTATACAGACTCAAAAGAGAATTGACAGTAAACAGATAAACTTTGAATGGAACAAAATAAAGGAGATAGATGAAACAGAGAACAAGCTGCCAGCATTTCCGGGGCGGCAGGAGACACTGCAATTCAGCTGACACTGGAAAACCTACATGTTGAATTTTTAGATTTACTTGCTCTGTGTCTGGGTTTTTCCTCTGAACAGTACAACAATTGCCATGATTATGTAGCATTAGATGCATTAGCAAATATAATTAACTGGTTGTCTCTGTCTTTTTTTAATAACTTACCACTCTGCTAGCATGCCAAAGTGAAACATATTCTCAGTCAAACTCAATTTTCACAGTTACTGCAAAGCTCATTCAGCTCTTACGTTTTTCAAAACTTTTAGAAATGCAGTGGGAACAAAGGCCAATGTCTAAAGGGATAGTAGCTGACAATCATTACCACGGTGAAACACATCTCGCTGAATACAAAATGAGTCCATTAAAAAAAAGGCCAACATTAAGACATGAAAAACTTTAGGAGCACCACAGATAATGCTGTTTGAGAAGAACTTTTTCTTAGATTCTTTTTGGAATGCAACAATTGTTTGAATTCATGAGTACCATTCATAAAACAGGTGGAAACAAGAAACTACTTTTTTACATCACTGCATGAGATAAGGGACCTTTACTTTTGACTGTTATTCAACCCATTTTCTAAATAGCTAGCATGACTTATTGTCAATTGTTACTAATGGAGCATCTCGTACCTCTAGTCTGAAGACCACTACAGTCTAAAAAGTACAGTATGTCAGCCGGGGCTTGCAGGTTTTAAGCAAGATGACCCATAAAACCATGATGTTAAAATAATCACATTTATTGATGTGAAAAGTATCATTATAGTATTTGTGCTTTTGACTGGACTATTATGAGAACAATGCCTCTTTTTTAAAATTGAACGCGGGACAAATGATTAGACATTCAACACTCTGCTTTGTGCCAAACGAGAGAAAAAAAAGAGAAACTGAAGATGGAAAGTGAAGGAATGTGACAGAAAAGGCAGGTAGAATAATGATAGAGACGGAAACTCTAAAAACAAAGAGACGAGGGTCCAAATTAAGAGTGGAGCAATGCTGGCGGACATTATGCGTTTTGCTGGCACACCAGCCTGCCAAGTTGTAGGATTTACCCTAGAGCCCCTGGGCTTTGCTGAGAAAAGACTTGGTGGGCTTAAGGGGCCCCGTGGCTGGCTGCAGTAAAGGTCCCATTGTTTGGGCTGCTGGAGAAGGGATACACAGGATAAATGGAGGGAAAACAAGAGTAAAACAGAGAGGAGGAGGAAGCCAGACAGAGAACAGCAAGTGGTTTCAGGGAGCGGAGCCAACATGTACAAAGAGGAGTAAGCAGGTTGCTGTCGTGCACTGAGATCCTACAACAGGTGTTCACAGAGTTGTGATGACGAGTGCCAATCTAGGAAATCAGTATATTGCTGACAGAGTCAAACAGGTTCAAAACATACTCTGTTAGTAACTTTTAGAAAGCACTCCCATCGCTGAATGGCTCACAATGTATACTAATTTATGAGAGCACATAACTTAAATTACAAGATTTGTAAAGACTGAATGTTGGGCCTGGTGTAACTGTTTATCCTTACATTTCTACTGTTCACCCATGACCCAATAAACCTTGAAATAGTTAACAGTAGCAAATAGCAAAAAACAAGCCAGAACTTACATTTTGGGTACTCATCTGAACACAGAAATTAATGCTTTAGCTCTATCAAATCATTAAAGTCCTGGCTACAAGAATAATCATAAAAATAAATCTCCAGTTTGAACTAAAAAATATTCAAATTATATTCAAATTCAAATTATTATAGCTTCAGCATATTGCCCCAAATCTAGTGAGAATCCTGGCTACAATAGACAACAAACCACAAAAAATACTTAAGCATGTTGTGTAAGCAACATATTCCATACAGATTTGTCCAGAAATGTTGGACTTGACTTACCAAAAGGGCCATCTTTTTACAATGCTTCAGCCTAGAACAACAGTGGAGCTCACAAACAAAACAATGGGAATGTGCTGAGAGATATTCCTATACATCTAAAAAAAAAACATATTATCAACATTGATTGATGGGATCTGGTATATTATACCTTTTCCTAAGGTTGAGAGTAGAAAAGTTAGCTCTTTTGGTTTGTACAATGGAGCCTTTATGTTATTATTAATCAATATAGATATAGGTTTTTTGGTAAAGAGCTCTAAAAATCAAAATGAAATGAACACCATGAAAACTGACATTAACAGGTGATTAATATATTTTTAATTGGAGTACAAAGCACTGCAATGTAACTATATGTTATTGTAATTGGTCTGAAAAAGTAGTGATCAGTAATATATAGGTGACTTTGTGTTTGCACAACCATTGCTTTTTTCCTCTTCTCTGTGAATCTGCTTCTGTATATGTTCATTTCTGAGCCAGTGGGCAATATGCTGCCTCCACTGTTGTAAAGGAGCCGGGGCATCAAAGCTCTCAGGTGTGTGTAGAGCAGAAGTCGGCAATGAATGAGAGCTCATGCGCTGGAGCCGGGGAAAGCACATGGTCAAGTGGTCAACAAATGAAAATGGAAAATTGCTACCACTTGTTGGGTCTGTTCAAGTACATGCAGGCAGTATAGGTGGGAATGTCATGATGGATTCTCCGTGTCTCTGTTGTTGTTATGATAAAAAATACCATCCCCACCCCCAATCACAGCCATAATAGACAAATAGATGTGTGCAGGTCACTCGCTAACATGAAATTGTGCCTGTGTACAAAATTGCCTGTAGGACAAAATATTCTGTTTATTTGTTGTACAAGTCCAATCATGTTATTAGGTCAAAGTAGATTGTTAGGGTTTTTTATCAAAATATCAGGAATTTTAACTTGTTTCTCAGGAAAGCACCTACATGGGAGACATGAACATAGTTTTCAGTTTGCTGGCTGCTGCCTAATTAAATCCATGTAAGAGACAGAAAGTACATAATGCCACGACTTAAAAGTTAAATTGAAGCAAGTATAGAACATTTACAATATTTCACTACTTTTGTCTACAGCACATATGTCAAACATGCGCTCCCTACGGCCCGCTGGGTGACAGTCGCGCCGTCGGCCGTGCTGTTCACCAGTCGGATCGCTAGAGGTCGAAGTGGGCAGTATCTGGCCCGGACCTGAAATGAGTTTGAAACACCCCTGGTACTGTGGACAAAAGTTATGAACAATTTTAAGCAGGACGTTTCAAGGGAAGTTTCATTATTCATCCATGGAATCAGTACTATTTCATCTTCTCGCTACGCATGTAGCTACCCTGGAACCTAAGCTCAAACAACCTATTACTCTAATATTGAGACATATTTAGGCATTGGTCGGAGCTGTGGATCCCCCCTTCCCTCTAAAAGCAAATGGCGTGCTTCGGTGTGCGGTCCATCGAGGACCACATGAAGCGCAAAGACGGATGGAAGTTCCAGATAAGATGCTTAAGTAACTAGTGAGGAGTCTGGTCTCAGTTGTTATATTCTATTGTCATATAGAGGTCATGCTTAATCCCAAAGCAAACTGCCTCCATCATTCTTGACAACATCAATATATTAATTATTTGACGCATTAGATGAGTGTCTTATCATTTCTCATCAGTTCTAGCCTGTCTAGCGCAGGCATGGTGAAGTGTAACCTGCTCTGTTACCCGCTCTGTTACAGGGTAAGGGTAGCCAGGACCTTCCCAGACATAGGCCTTTGTCAGGCATTTGTGATGATCAGGAGGAGGCTTTGCTAAATGATCCTCAGCTGGAAAATGAGCAATGTTCCCATTGTGTTTCAGCCTTTTTCAAGACTGGGAGGGGAAGAAAGCATGAACATGCATGTGTCACAGCAGAGTAACCACTTTGATATATACATAGGGCTGAGAAAAATAGTATCGGGGCACATGCATTTTTCTGCAATAAACTAGCCATGAATGAATGGTTAGGAAGTTTTATATAATTTTCTTACTCCAATAATAACAATAATCTGAGGTTGGTAGAAATAATCAGACGGAATCATAATTTATGTACTCTAAAAACTATCCAACTTTTATCTTACTTTCAGTGATTGTCGTCAAGTTAAGGAAGAGATGCTGTTCATAGAAAAAAAACATTAAGATGTGTTGGGGTTGGCAATAAAACCACTAATGGGAGAGATTGGTTGAAAAATAATGTTGAAAAATATTAACTGGAGACCTGTAGTGGGCTCTGCTAAACGTCAGCATCGGATGTAAAGATCCAGGGGCAAAATAAAAATAGCTACTCGGATGTCAGATTGCAGACCATAATGTATTTTCATGTATATAGATTGTAAAGCCGTCTGAGGCAAATGTATGTTAGAATTTACGCGAAATGTTTAAATAAAGATTGTTCTCTGGGAGAATCCTTTGCCTCAGTCTTGTTTATTTCGGCCACCTGTGGGATGTGGTTGTTCAATAATTAGTCCCTACAAGGAAATAACCCCACCCTGCAGTACTGGTGATCACACATGTTTTGTGATTTAGTGCTGTACAAAATTAATTGATTTGAAATAAACTGTGTTGGTACATTTTGAACCTACATTTTGAACCTGCAGGGCATGACTGGGGGTAAAAAGTGGCCTGGGAGTTACTGACAGACCGGCCCGCGTAACACACTGCGTTGCCCCCTCAAAGCATTGCACATTTAAACCGTCAGTGGCCTACTTGGAAAAACACCCATGCACAAACATTATTTTGAATGATTATACATTTGAATGATTACAACATATGTTTTTTTTTAATAATGTATCAGATACGTATATCTACAGTGCCTTAAGGAATAAATGTCAGCAGGGAAAAAAAACAGCGGTAAATACATTGGAATCAGAGGGTAGAATTATTAAACATAACATAACAAAACATTGAGTTGTGTCTGCAGTCCTTGGTTACCCAAATAAGAGATAAATAAGAGATGTTTGTATGCCATCCTCCTGCAGACATCTCTTCTTTTTCTCCCTGAGAATTTTAGTTCCACCTTTCAAAGGATTTACGTTTTGCTGGTGTCTCGTGCGGGTTTGTCTGCGAGCGAGAGAGGCTAGTGTTGAGAAGCATTGCTATAGCAATGGTGTCAAAACTCAATCATAGAGATGGAAAAAATGTATAACTGCCATGAATAAAGATTACAGATACTTACAATAACAGAATTCAATACAATCATGTGTCCCCTGCGATCCCTTGCCGTGAACGCACGGTGAGACAGAGAAGTCGCTAGATTTTACTCAAGTAGCTGTTGGAGTGCCTTCTGGGACTTTTAATATCAGCCGTGTGCTTTCTATTAACCAGCAGGCCAGTGGTGATAGACATATGATATTTTCTTGCGGGCCAGATATACTGGATGTCGACCAGGACAACTAAAACAAAGTTAGACTGAGCGATTAAATTAGTAAAGAATATGGAAACCATGAGTGTGAATACAGATTGCCAGGGATAGTATACTAATAGTATAACATCAGTCAGTAATTCCTAAATTCCTGATCTTTGGAGCAGATAATGTAATCGGCCCGGCACGCAAGATTGTAGTACTTAAAGCCCATCGTTAAGATTTGTGACCAAAACATTTACGTTTTATTTAAACTAATGGAATTTAAAATTTAAAATTGCACTATTTAATTATTGCACCATTACCATTTTAACATATTTCAAATGGTTTAATACATTGTTTTGGCATATCACTGTTTGGCTCTATTTGTCAAAAGTGAATACAAAAAAGACATAACTCTCTTTAAATCAGTTTGTTTTCCATCTTAAACATACACATGCCCTTAAAAATGCAGCTTAATTCACAGATCAATAGTTCAGGGTTCGTAATGTGGAGAAAGAACATTAGATATTTCAGACATGGGAGAGCGGCACTAACGAGCCGTGCGCTGCTGCTAGCGAAGCTACTACAGAAACCCCACCTGAGGGCAACTGCTAGCGAAGCTACACGCCAAGGAGCAGATATCTCTCTTTGGCTACCGGCTCTGTACGAGACACCGAAATTTTCCGCCGTGTAGCGGCATTCCTTCGGTGTTTGTCACTGCAGAGAAGTAACTTCCTCTCTTACGCGAATGACGAGGTTGTTTGATTTTTTTTCGTCTTTTCCTTGTTTTACGCATCAAAGTGTCTGCTTAATATACAATTAATACATTCTGTCACATGGTGGATAAATTATATACTCTTGTGCCTAATGCAGCTCTTCTGTGTTGCACCTGCTGCATTCATGACGTCAATACATCGAGACACACAAGAAACGTCAATCCAACATAAATGCTTTCAATATATGTTACATATCTTTAGTTCCTGCAAAATGATAAATTAAATGATTAATATTCCCAAAATTCCAATAAATATATACACTTCCGGGTCTTACAGTATATGTACATAACAGTTCATATATTGTCCATAATTTGAAGTAAAAAAAGAAAGGTATTGGTTCAGGCTCTCTTTAGGCATCGTTATAGCACTGGTATCAGCAAAAACTCAAACAATACTCATCCATAGTGGATAATTGTATACATACACATAGATATTATTAAATTGTTAGTTCACTTTCTCATGTATACACTGAGATTTCACAACATTTTTGGTCATGGAAAAGTCATGGTCCATTCCATTGGTCAAAATGTGTATTCTTTTTACTTCATTTGATCATATCAGACTTAGCAGTGACAAAAGAAACACTCCTGTTAAGTGTTGCCCTCCTCTTGCTTCCTCTCGCCTCCAATCCACCATTATTAGTGCCTCTAATACTCCAGAGGGCAAACAAACTTTAAAAAAATTCCCCATAACCCGCCAAGCAAAGCCCATTTTCCTCTCCATGCAATTAACTGCGCCAACATTTACAATAATATGATTACAGACACTTTGGCAAAGTCATGGGGGGAACGTGGAACATATTAGATATCAGCAAGGGGTTGATCGTAATGGTCTCGTTTCCCTGAGACTCACATTTTCTTTTGCACGCAATAGTAAGAGCTACTAAATTCTCCTCAGGCAGTAAAAACCAATGCACTGGAACCACAATAACAAACACTAGCAACCACTTTTTCTTTTCATCACTATTTTTTTTTCGTTCTTTTGTGTGTCGTTTTTTACTTCTTTCTTCTTACTCTCCTCTGCACCCATCTTCTAAAGCCCCCCACCTCATCGCCCATGCACCCCTCAATTAATTAAGTCATTCACAGCCATGTAATTAGCAACATTAGCGAGTCATAAACTTGCCACGAGTCTTGGAATTATGTCCTGGCCCTCAGCAATTTGTTTGTAATTCGTTTTTAGTAAGGCAACAGCCCCATAGGGTCCAATAGATCTTCCAAAGGCCCCCTCTGTGCACGCCCTCTTGCAAACACAACAGAAAGGATACTGGATAACTGGGGTCGTTTTCGGGCAGAGAAGGAGACCACATCATGCCCAGGCTCTCCCATCTCTCAAAAGAGTAGTTGAAACAGCATGAGAGTCTGTTCCATGCATGCCTCTCAGGTTTTAAATTCTTTAGGAAACTCAAATGCAATGAATTGATGCTACCATTGTTACTATATTGGTAATAAAAGTAAAATATTTTAAAACCACCTGGCCGCGGACCAGGACGATTGAGGACCGGGCCGCAGAGAAAGAAAGAAAGAAAAGTTATATTTTTCTGAAGAATAGTTTATTATGAAAAGCGCCATGCACAGCAACAACCCTCCCCCAACCCATCCTATCTTTGATGTATAATCAAGTGCTCACAATCTCATCATAGATGTCCAAATCCTTATTAAAAGTGCTTGCTATAATATGCTATTTGGAAGAATTAAAATCATGTGAAGTAACTACATCTTTAACTCTAAATGTGTTTTTCAAGTTTAGTAAAGATTGGTGCATATTTAGTCTCTAAAAAACACCTTCTTTTTGACATTCATGTGAAGACTGTGTTCCCTATCAGGGAACTCGAGCTGCGTGAAAACGCTGTAGGAACGCCCTGCGTGACCCCGTATCTAACCAATGGCGAGCTGGTACGTCATAGGCGGGCGACGCCAGGACCAGGAAGCTACAAAAGGCCCCGAAAGACGAGCCCATTCATCTCTGTGCCTTCATCAAGTGCGTGTGTAATTCTGACGATGGCTAGTAGCAAGCAACGCTTCTCGCAGCCGCGGGATCCAGGGCCTCATACCAGGCATCGGAAGCACGCATGGTGGGTTCTACCACCCAGGATGAGGCACCACTCACGCAGCCATCCAGCTCTGAGCAACTGGATGGGCGGAGGCTGAGGGAACGTCACCTCATTCCCCCGCGGCCGAGGAGCTGTTGGAGGTACTCGCCCGAGCTGAGAAGCTTAGTATTGACTGGCCAGCGGATAGGCAGTAGCCTACTACATCAAGTAAGTTGCATAACGGTTTCTGCCTTCCCGTGGAGTACCTCCTCACCGCTGTTTGCCTTTCTTCCCGGATGTCCACACGGAGGTGTCGGCGTCCTGGGGGAGGCCGGTGTCCGCTCGCGTATATAACCCGCATACTTCACTGTACTCATCCGTGGCTGAGGCTAAACGGTACGGTTACGGGAGCATGGAAGAGGTACCGGCGAGCCATTTATCTCGCCGTTTAGGACACCGGCATTGCCCACCAAGCCTTTGAGTAATACCTCTACACTGGGAAAAGCTTATTCGGCGGCAGGGCAGGCGGCTTCCTGCCTCCATACGATGGCGTTAGTTCAAGCATATCGGGCGGAGCTGCTTGCGGACGTGGCCGAGGGGAAGGAATTAACTCCGGAGGTAGTTCGAGAACTACGGCACCCGGCGGACTTGGCTTTGCGCGCCACTAAGGAGACGGCCAAATCGGTGGGCCGCTCCATGGGAGCCTTGGTAGCCATAGAGAGGCACCTGTGGCTCAGCCAGTCCAATATGAGGGAGAAGGACAGGTCCTTCTTCCTCGACGCCCCTCTCTCCCCGTCAGCTCTCTTCGGGGACGCCATTGACACGGTCGTGGATAGAGGTGGCAGGCAGGGGTATTTAATAAATTCCTTCCCCTATGACGCCGCTTCCCCGGGGCTGTCTGTGAGCCCCGGCTGTCGATGAGTGCGCATCACCTTGCACAGCAAGAGAGTGTCGCGTCACTCGCACCCCCTCGCCGAGGCGGGGCTGGGACGCGGTGATCTCAGACGGTGTCTTCGCGCGGTAGGGCTGGTCTGAGGACGGCAACGTCGAAGCGGCCCTGGCGCCATGGTCACCAGGGCCCGAAGGGTGATCCCTAACGGGAGGGACGTGGCTGCACTGCACTACCCGGTGCCCCCATCCTCCCGGGACCCTCCAGGGGTCAGTCTGGTTTCCCCGCCATTATTTTGGGGCACTGCCGGCCCCAGCGATCGCGAGCCCGAGGGCCGCTCGCTCCCTCCGATGAGGGTCCCGGTGCTACTAGACCAGTGTTTCCCTGCCAGTGTGCTATTACAGGGCACTGTGTCTGCAGACCCGAGAGTTCCAGAGACCAGTCTTGAGAAGCTGGTACCCTTAAGAGAGTTTCTCGGAGAGTGGCGAGCCCTCCCCAATGTATCTCAATAGGTCCTGCGTACGATTGACAGAGGCTACGCCATCCAGTTCAAGAGGCGGCCGCCTTGATCCAGAGGGGTTCTACCCACAGTGGTAGATCCCCAACAGGCATTGGTAATGGAGCAGGAGATGCGAGCTCTGCTGCAAGGGGAGCTATAGAACGAGTTCTAGTTCCCTGCAGGGAGTCAGGCTACTCCAGCCGGTACTTTATTGTTCCAAAGAAGGATGGGGGTTTGCGTCCGATACTGGATCTACGCCGGCTAAATCGCGCAGTTGTGAAGTTGAGCTTCAAAATGCTCACACTCAAACAAATCGCGTCACAGATCAAGTCCGATGACTGGTTTATCACAATAGATCTGAAGGACGCTTACTTTCATGTACCCATCCTTCCACATCACAGGAAGTTCCTGAGGTTCGCTTTTGGTGACAAAGCTTACCCGTACCGGGTTCTTCCATTCGGCCTAGCTCTCTCTCGCCCCATACGTTTACCAAATGCAGTCTCTGCAGTCAAGCAGGCCAAGCTAGGCCAGTCACTCATCGGCCTCGCTCTCTCAAGAAGAATGAAGAGATAAAATAGCCCCGTACATTTACCAAACATTGAGATGTTGGGCAGCCAGTCTGGGGCTGTGACTCAACGCCAGGAAGAGTGTATGGTCTCCGCTGCAAAGGACCACCTCCCTGGGCGTGATCTGGGTTTCGACCACGATGCGGGCACGTCTGTCTCCCGCTCGAGTAGCCTCGATACTCTCTGCAGTCAAGCAGGCCAAGCTAGGCCAGCCACTCACTGTCAAACAGTTTCACAGACTGTTGGGTCTGCTGGCAGCGGCATCCAACGTGATTCCGTGCAGCCTGCTGCATTTGAGACCGTTGCAGTGGTGGCTCAGGGTTCTCCCCTAGGGGAAACCAGCGACGTCCGATCAAGGTCACACGACAGTGCCTGCGGGCTCTGGCTATATGGAGGGACCCTTGGTTCCTATCCCAAGGGCCGGTGTTAGGAGCGATCTGTCACCGAGTCACACTCACGACAGACGCTTCCCTCACGGGCTGGGGAGCGATCATGAGTGGTCGCTCAGCCTGGGGGCTGTGGTAACATCATCACCAGTCCTGGTATGAAAATTGAAACACTTCCGCCCAGCCTTGATGTACCAGCATGTTCTTGTCTGTTCAGACCACACATCGGTGGTTTCATACATCAATCATCAGGGGGGGCTACTTCAGAGCAGATCCTCCTGTGGTCCCTCGGGAAGCTCCGCTCAGTGAGAGTGGTATATTTCCCAGGGTACCTAAACCAAGGGGCAGACGCCCTGTCGAGACAGGGGCCGAGGCCCGGGGACTGGAGACTCCACCCCGAGGTGGTGGAGCTCCTTTGGAGACACTTTGGTCGTGCCGAGGTAGACCTGTTTGCTTCCAGAGAGACGACACACTGTCCTCTGTGGTTCTCCCTGACGCATCCGGCCCCGCCGGGTGGATGCGATGGTGGGTGCAGGCTTGGCCGAGGTCACGTCTGAACGCCTTTCCACCGGTTGCTCTGCTCCCATGGGTTCTGGAGAGGGTCCGTCAGGACGGTGTCAGTCTACTGTTAGTAGCCCCGTACTGGCCGGCCCGAGTATGGTTTAAGGAACTGATATCGCTCCTCGTAGGTCCTGCCTTGGAGATTCCGATCAGGGCGGACTTGCTGTCGAAGGAGTCGGGGTCCATCGTTCATCCCGGCCGGAGCTATGGAAACTATGGGCGTGGCCAAATCCCACATTATATTGATGTAGGTAGGCTACATTTACCCTGCTGACTTAGTGGGAGAAGGGACATTTTTTGTTTCGAACGAGAGCAGTGACTTTAGGCTCGTAAGTTGTCGATGCAATCCGGAGGCATTGAGGGACAGTACGGTCAGTCAGGGAGCAACGAGAGTTGCTTTTTATCGAGTTCATGTGTGAAAAACTTGACTCTGGAGGGGTGCGTTGATCCAAACATACTGAGGATGACGATCGCTACTGTACACTGACACCTGGCCAATAGTAGTGTGTGAATGCTATTGAAGGGCGGGTCTTGGCGTGGCCATAGTGGGGGAAAAAATATCACTGGCGGGACCCTATTTTCCCTTTTATACGGTCTATTGCGGAACTACAGTCTGGGCCACTCTGAGGTTGCTTTCGGGTCGTTTGAATAGCCCTGTGCTAGAGGATCTCTCCGGTGCTCTGTTCGAGCCCATCGCAGAGGTCGCAGTGAATTATGTGGCTCTTAAGACCATCTTCCTGCTTGCTATTTCTTCCCTCAAAAGAATTGGAGATATGCAAGCCCTCTCGTGGCCCCTTCGTGCTTGGAGTTTGCTTCCGGTATGGTGAAGGCGTTTCTACTTCCTTCCCCTGGCTATATTCCTAAGGTTCCGTCCAGTTCGGTCGGGCCTATCGTGCTGCAAGCCTTCTGTCCTCCTCTTTTCCTGACGTCGGACCAAGCGAAGCTGGACCTCCTCTGCCCAGTTAGGGCTCTAGACTCATACGTCCACAGAACTGCCCTGTGTGGACGTTCCGAACAGCTGTTTGTGTATTTCAGACCACCCAATACTGGGAGCCAGGTGTCTAAACAGAGGATGAGCAAGTGGGTGGTTGAGGCTATCTCACTTGCATATGAATTGGACGGTCAGCCCGCACCTTTGGCTGTCCGGGCCCATTCTACCAGAGGTATGGCGGCTTCTAAAGCCCTCTTGTCGGGTAAAATTTGTATGGCGGCAGGCCGGTCCACTCCCCACACGTTCATGAGGTTTTATCGTCTCGACCTTAACTCCACGTCTGGAGCGCAGGTGCTCTCGTCAGAATGTGCGCCCTGACTTCACACTACGGTCACTGGCTCATGTGGCGGAGTGGGTATTGGCGTTCCCACAGCGTTTTCACGCAGCTCGAGTTCCCTGATAGGGAAGTCTCCGGTTACGTATGTAACCTTAGTTCCCTGAAGGGAACGAGACGCTGCGTGTCTATGCCATACTCCCGGCATGCCCGTGGCACTTGATACGGCCGTTCAGAGATGAATGGGCTTGTGTTTCGGGGCCCTTTGTAGCTTCTTGGTCCTGGCGTCGCCCACCTTTGACGTACCAGCTCGCCATTGGTTAGATTTCACACATGCTTCATGACGCGGCCACTCAGGGCATTCCCACAGCGTTTTCACGCAGCGTCTCGTTCCCTTCAGGGAACTAAGGTTACATACGTAACCGGAGACGTTCTCCCGCAAAAAAAAATGTTTTTTTCAAAAACTCCCAATATTCACGGTGAATGATCATGAAAGTATTAAGGCCTATCTGCACAAACTTGAGGTTGATTAGATAAAAGGGCTTGGTCCATAACCTGGGAAACCAATGAGATATCAAAAAGTTTTGCAAAAATTGTGAAGATCTGAATAGGTGCATTTGGGTGGTGGAGAAGTAAGCTAATAGGCCAAAATAAAACACTTAAAAAATAAAGGGGATATTCACACCAAAGAAATTATAAATGACTTCCTGCTCGTTTTAGAGCAAGTCTCCCTTTCATAATTTATGTTAGAAAACCGCCAAACTTGAAGGTCAAACCGGGCTGCTTCCAGGGAGCGCTATGGAGGCTATTTACCACTTCTTAGCCAAAATTCCACATCAGTTCTGTAATATCATCGCCCATGACACTGACCTAACTTTCCAAGAGTTTTTGGGCTTGCCAAGGCACCAAAATATTTGCTTGAACTTTTGTGTGAAAACCCCCAATTGTTAGCGTGAACGATCATCAAACTCTAAAGGCATATCTGCACAAAAGTGAGGTTGATCAGATTAAATAGCTAGGAGTAGCTCATCAGTGTAAAACATTTTATTTCCCTTTGCCAATAGGTGGTGCTAACCTTTTTTGAAAAACACTGCTTGGAAATACTTCAAGGCCTACACTACCATCATCACCAACAAATTTAGGCCAGGAATAAAAATGTTCCTTTGAGTTATCAAATTTAACATTTTAAAGAAAATCAACAAAAATTGAACAAAATTGTTGCCAGGTCACGTCCAGGTAGGTTCACAAAAACCCTTGATTTTGATACATTGACTACACATGTCAGGATAAATTTCCCAGAATTTGAAATCAATCGGGTTTAAACTCTCGGAGGAGTTAGTTGGTTCATAAATCAAAATTTCATTGGAAGTTGGAAGAAACTAGCAAAAATTCAGAGAATGACTCAAGGACCCAATGTGAACATATCCTTGAGATCTGGTGAGGACAGGCCAATTACTTTTGAAGTCAAGTCAAGTATTTAACTAGTAAGCCACACCCCTTACAAACTTCTAAACAATTTCATTCCTAGTTAGGTGCATTTGGATAATATGGATGACTTTTTGTAGAGCATATCCAAGAGCAACTGTATGCAAAATGTCAAGTCAATCTGTGAAACTAGGCTAAAATCTCCCCAGAGGGAGCAATTCCAGGGGGCGCTAGAGCAGTGGTTCTCAACTGGTCTGGCTCCGGGACCCACCATCACCCCTTAATGACAAGTCGCGACCTAAATTGAGGAACATTCTCAACTTCTCATATTTATTTAATGAAAATATGGTGCAGTTTGAACCTGAGATAGTTGCTTCGAACACAAAGAAGTAAGACACTTTTGTGATGTCCTCAGGTCTTGAAGTCTTCTTTGAAAGTACTCCAGAGGTAGATCTTTGTGAGAAGAGTGCTTCGTTTCCAAATGCCGCTTCTGTTTGGACGGCTTCATGCATTCTTGTGCCAGAACCTCGCTGCACAATACACACTGAGGTTTTTGCCCCCTTTTGTCCTCAATATAAGAAAACCCGGTATCGTACTTCCATTTTGCCATGTTTGATTAGAAAACTAATTATGCGGTGTTCTTCTATGCTGTAAAATTGCGGGGGTATGTGAAGATATAAAAAAACATTAAGTTAAAAAACATTAACGCATTTTCAATCAAATATAAGTGTAAGTTAATAAGCTGAATTTTATATTATTATCCTAAAAACCCAAAGTCTTCGCCATATCAGAAAGGTTTGACCCAACCTGTCACACGCTGCTGAAAACATGTACGGACGAGCCGGCAAAAAAAACGACGATCCGCTGCACTAAAAAAGTCCCTTAAATTAAATCACAGGATGAATTTTTTTAGTAATTTTTTTTTTTTATTCGAATTTTTATTTTCCTAGGCAGAGGCCCGCGACCCATTAAAAACGGGACCCACCAGTTGAGAATCACTGCGCTAGAGCCATTTTTCGTACCCAAATGCGCGACCCCAAAAATATCTCAATTTTCCGTACGTCTGATACGGATGCCAAAATTTAAGAGTTTTTGAATATGATTAAGGCCTCAAGTGCGATTGAAGTGGCGAAAGAAGAACTTTTCGAAACACAATAGGGCTTCACTCGACTTTCAGTCAGCTCAGGCCCTAATTACATTGGGGTTTGGGATGTTTGTGTCAACAAAATATATAGAGGTTGAATACCAATCGTTTTTATGTTCTCTATGATGTGAATCAAACATACTTTGCCACATTTTTCTTTAGTAGAAAGGACACAACGAATCAACCTGATGAATCAAATTATAAAGTTATCGTTTTCATTATAGTCCTTTAAATAAAGTCATTTATTCAAGTCCCGTAGTTTCAAGTCGTAGAATTAAGTCACGTAGATTCCCAAAGTATCATGTTTTTGAGCATAATTTTACCCTGTGGGCTTGAAATACTACTTAACCTCTTATCCCTTTTGGACACTCTTCCCCCTCATGTTTTGTTCTTCTGATGGATTTCCTGTCTCCAATGTGGAGTGTCAGATAGGGAACAGTATTCATGATCAACAAAACACCTAAATCATGCACACTGCAAAACACAGGATTTTGCAGGTCAATTTTTCTGTGTGTGTGAAGCAGCATGGACAAAAGAGTTGGAAGAACACAAAGAGGTTAACGGCAACAATGCCTGTGTGATTTCAGCTCAAGCACTCTCATCAGCAGCCTTTTTCTCTCCTGCGGCTGCACTCTGACCTCCCAATAACTATACACCATTGTTTCTATTTACCATTTGCCAGAGATGGAGGAAAAACTAAAGAGTATGGCAGAGAAAAAGCGCTGCGGCTGGTATTGATCGGCTTCCACATGTATTGAAACCAGATATTGATTTTTTTTTAAAGGGGAAAAAAGTGCATTGTCCAACCAAAAGAGATTTCTATGGGGATTTGGGGAAAGAGGAGTTGAAATGAGCATCCGGTGCACCGCTGTCTCTCGTGGATTGTGTATAGGGTAATTGAATTGAGCGATTAGGGCCCCAATGCGATATGTTCTCTCTGAATAGTTTTTGGTTTGTCGATGTATCTCTAATATTTTGGTTGTGAGAAAAAAAAGGTTTTTGGGCAAAACACAAACTCACCATCATGATACAAATAACAGCAAATGTGAACATTTTTATTTAAATTTAATTTGTGTCAATGATAAATTACTGCAGTAAATCGGCTGAATACTTCGGGTACAGGTGTAAACATTAGGCTTTAAACATTAATTACAGTTTAAAAAAACTTGCAAGGGCATGAGGGGCCCTTACAGGCAGCTAGGGTGGAGCAGTGCATGCGAGTTGACCAAAAACACCAGAGGGTTGCAAATGAAGGCAAAAAAAGGTTTATTCTCTCGTAGCACAGCCTACTCAGGTATGGTGTTTCCTGCCAAATTAAATATTCAAAAAATACAAACAACTTAAAGCATTCTGGAGGAGATAAGAAGCTCTTAATCAATCCCAACAATTTAACCGGCAGTCCTTGCCGCGGGGCCCTTCTTGTTCCAGTTCTGTTTCCTACTCGTACATTCCTCTCTTTCTTTTGGCCTCTCCAAAGACGGATCTTTATGTTTCCAAAAATTATTTTTAAGGAACACAGCATTTCACTTATTTCTTTCCAAATTGCAGGTGACATATGAAAGTACAATTTTAGATTTCCTTTATTTGAATTCAGCAAATTGCAATTCATGTAACTGATTACAAAGACATTAAATAAACTAATAAATGACACAAACCTAGAATCATTACAAGTTTATTTATCAGTTGAAATCCTTGAATAGCATATACTAGCCTAATTTAAGAATTTGATTTGTACGCTAAAATACTTATTTCCTATACCTTTCATCACATTTTTGAATGGTTGGAAGAACGGTTGTTGATCATACTGAAAAAAAACGGAACCCGGAACTTTAACTTGTGTTTTTGAATATACCTCCAAGCAGCTGCTTGACTGTCTCTGTTACTTCATGGGGGCTGAGCCTCACCCACCTGTTTCTCATTCAGCGAGCGTCGGCCTGTTCTCCCACTCAATTTGCAATTAAGACCAAATTTGGAGCACTGAAGCCTGAAGGCAGGTGGGTGTCCAGACAAGGAACACGTTGCCTAGCAACCAAGCAACCGAGGGGGACAGAATCAGGAGGGTGAACCTAAGGTAGGGGGTAGTGTGGGGTTGGAGTGCGTGTTCGACAGTATGTGTGTCAGCTTTGGTGGTTTCTGCTACCTTTTCAATATTTGTGCTGCCATCTGCAGCAAGTACAGCGGTGAGTCTGTTGCGTCACTTCCTGTCGACAGCATGTTTGATGTCATTGATCTTTTTCAAAGCTCTAACAATAACAAGTTGATTCTGTCGTGATATTGTCAGTACAAGCGGCGAATAATCTACGTGAGACATTGTTAAACGCCTCACCATCCAGCACTTTATTGTTCAAACGAATAGTCGCTTAGACGTTGTTTAGCGTTCACGCTACCTCTTTTAAAATTAGCTTAGCAACTAACCTTGTGATGTCTTCCCTCCCTACCTCCCCTGCTCTTTCTTCCTCGGTGTGTCACATGTTTAGCTATTCCTCTGCCTCCCTTACGGATAATGGTACATGTAGTAGTAGTAGTAGTATATTTGATCGGTTGGAGGCGAGGCTTAGTGAGTCAAATGCACGGCTCCGCACCATGGAGGCTCAGTCAGTAGCTGTTGTTGTAGTGCCTTCCAATAAGGTCACTTCGGACGCCTCAGGGGTTTCAATAGGCTTGTTCATTTATTCCAGTGTTTCGTTCTTTCGCGTATAATAACAAAAATAAACTGTCACTAAACTTATAAATAAACCAACAAATAAACAAGCAAAAAACTAACAACAATTGAAAAACCATATGCCTGCTGGCGTCCACGTCTTCCCAACACTCAACACCGAAGCAAAAGAGACAACTTCCAGGATCGTTTGTCTTCCTCTGCCCACTAATTGCCACAGGTGTGCAACTTCGACCAGCAGGCGTCACCCAATTAACTTTGCTTCAAAATGGCTCCTACAGTTGTAGTTAACCAACCATCTCCTATAGTCGGTGCGGACCACGTAGACGCATCGTTTTCTCCTGTTAACCGTCCCCCGGCAACCTCCGAGCGGCCGGCCGGCTGGGTGACTGTCCGGAGTAAGCATAAATCAAAGTCGAAGCACACGGTTAACCACCAACCACTTAATGTTTCAAACCGCTTCTCCTCACTCAGCGACACACCCGCTGAGAAGCCAACTCTAGTGATAGGCAGCTCCATTCTGAGGAACGTGAAGTTAGCGAAACCAGGGGCCATAGATACTTGTATACCTGGGGCCAAAGCGGGTGACATTGAGTCTTATATTAAACTGCTGGCTAAGGATAAACGTAAATACTAGAGATGAGCCGGATACTCGGCTGAAACGAGTATCCGGTACGGATAAAACACTTTTGCCGAGTACGAGTATTATACGAGTAATACGAGTCAATATCTGTGCTCGGATTGAATAAAAGTCCTCATTGGGTAGCTGTCTGTGTCTGCGTTCTGTGATTGGCTGGTAGTCACAGCGCCCCTCCACTACACACATATTGTTTGTGTTGCTGTGTCCCGCTCGGCTCACTCACACACAGAACTCCTCTCTCCCTCCCTCAGTCACCAGGTTCGCGGGTCTTTCCCGATAAATTTAAACGATTTCTTCGCCTTTATTTTTTTTAACTTCGGTTTGTTGTTCTTAACTAGTAGAGTTCAGGTAAACGTGGGGCTTGTTAAGACGTGGTGCTTAAGAATGCGACTCGCATTGCGTCTCTGCCAGTCAGAGTTTTTTTTTCAGTCGGCTCTAACCAGTTTTTTTTTTACTTCACGCACTGACCTCTCTCTCTCTCTGTCTCTCATCAGTTTTTTTTACCGTCTGCTGGCTCTCTTCACGCACTCAGTGTCTGACGTTGACTAGTTGTGTTGAATATAATATTAATATAACAAATTAAGCCACACACACACTTCCCCTCTCTCTCTCATGATCATCAGTGATAAGATTAATGAAGGAATGCTGTTTTAACCGCAGAAAGGCTTAACCCGACAATTTACGGGGTAAATCCTTCCTACTTCCGGGTTAGGCCCCGCCCAGTCCGAGTACGGATACGGATACAGATAATGCTGTACTCGCTCATCTCTAGTAAATACAGTAAGATTGTAATTCACGTCGGCGGTAATGACTCCCAGTTACGCCACTCGGAAGTCACAAAAGTTAACGTGGAATCGGTGTGTACATACGCTAAAACAATGTCGGACACCGTAGTTTTCTCTGGCCCCCTCCCAAACTTGATCAGTGACGACATGTATAGCCGCATGTCGTCATTCCGCCGCTGGTTGTCGAGGTGGTGCCCAGTAAATAATGTGGGCTTCGTTGATCACTGGAAGACGTTTTGGGAAATGCCTGGTCTGATTAGGAGGGACGGCATCCATCCAAGTTTGGATGGAGCTCAACTCATTTCTAAGAACCTGACCCAGTTTCTTAGTGGACTTAATCCAGGAAGCGGAGTCTTACACACTTCTCTGCACTTCCATCCGAGCAGTCACTCAGCCATAGCGTGATTAACTCTATAGAAACGGTTTCTGCCACACGAACAGTTATTTAAATTAATGTAAAACAACCGAGGAGTTATATTTAATAACTTAATCAAATTTAAAAGTAATGATACAACAGTACAACAAACTAGAATTAAAGGGGACTTTTGAATATTAGATCTCTGTGCTCTAAAGCTGTTTTAGTAAATGAACTAATTTCTGACAACCATGTTGAAATTTTTTGTCTTACTGAAACATGGCTATCGAATGGGGAGTACTTTAGCTTAAACGAAGAGACTCCTCCAAGTCATGTTAATACTCATATCCCCCGAGGCCGAGGGGGTGGAGTGGCAGCTATTTATGACTCCTGCCTTTTAATAAACCTTAAACCTAAACTGGATTATAACTCATTTGAAAGTCTGACTTTCAGTCTTTCACAACCAACCTGGAAAATAATCCGGCCGGTTCTCTTTGTAATAGTGTACAGGGCCTGTGAATTTTCACAGTTCTTAACGAGTTTGGTCCTTAAAACGGACAAGGTAATTATAGTCTGTGATTTTAACATTCATGTGGATGTCGATAACGACAGCCTTGGTACTTCATTTCTCTTTGCTGGAATCAAATCCTTTCTGTCAGACTGTAAATAAACCAACTCATTGTTTTAACCACACCCTCGACTTGGTTCTTGTATATGGTATTGTGAAAGAACACTTAAAAATCTTTCCACAGAACCCTCTCCTGTCGGACCATTGTCTGATAACCTTTGAATCTCTACTGCCAGAATCTCCTCCTCCTGCCAAGGGTTTCTACAGTCGATGTTTATCGGACACCGCTGTAGCCTCATTTAAAGAAACCATTCCCTCTGCTCTAAGTTCAGTGTCCTGTCTCAAGATATCAGAAGACTCCTGTGAAAACTTCAGTCCGTCACAAATCGACTATCTTCTCGATACTGCCACAGGCTCTTTGAGAATAGTGCTGGACGGTATTGCTCCCCTCAAGAGAAGAATGGCAACAAGAAGGAAGTTCGCCCCTTGGTATAACTCTCAAACCCGGAACTTAAAGCAAACTGTGCGGAAACTTGAGCGGTTATGGCGTTCCACCAAATCAGAAGGATCTAGGCTAACTTGGCAAGACAGCGTTAAAACATATAAGAAGGCTCTCCGTAACGCAAGGGCATCTTATTACTCATCATTAATCGAGAAAAATAAAAACTCCAGATTTCTCTTCAACACTGTAACCAGACTGACAGAGAGTCACAGCGCTGTCGAGCCGTGTATTCCTGTGGACCTCAGTAGTAACAACTTTATGAACTTCTTCAATAATAAGATTCTTACAATCAAAGAGAAAATTTATTGTCTACTACCCCCAACCGGAGCCGACCCGTCCTCGGATGTAGGAACCTTGGACGCAGCCGTGGGCCCTGATAC
Organism: Pungitius pungitius; assembly: GCF_949316345.1. NCBI lineage: Eukaryota > Metazoa > Chordata > Actinopteri > Perciformes > Gasterosteidae > Pungitius > Pungitius pungitius. Next base: position 19,361,243 of record NC_084902.1, on the reverse strand, counting down.
CTACTTGAATGGTTTCTCTTCCATCAACCTTGATCAACTGACTTCTACAATTTTGAAATCCAACTCTTCCACTTGTCTCCTGGATCCGATTCCAACTAAGCTGCTTAACCCTCCTGCTATGTTCGTTTCTTAGGTACAGCAATGATGTTCCCGGGTCAATTTGACCCGGTGCATGTTAAATCTTCCAAATGTTGTCAGAAACCAAAAAAACCTATGAAATATAGTTTTTACCTCATCATCAACACCTTAACTAACAATTCAATCAGTTTTTAATGGAATGAAGTTATTTGCTCCTCCATAATTCATAGTTAAATTAGTATAACTCACTCGTTTTAATGAAAAATAGTCTGCTCAGACATTATTTTAGGTAGATTTGAAAAACCTAGACATAATTTGCATTAGTCTACCATAACATGTATTTTTTGCTAGATTTTATTATTTTTTTGAAGAAAAAAAAATGTCATGGGGTGATGTAGATAAATAGAGATGAGACACCTATGCTGTTCAGGGTCATATTGACCCGCTTACTCAAAATCAAGCCAAATGAGTAAATAAGAATTTCTATTGAAAGTAAACTTCATTCATAGTGTTAAGAAACAGACATTTACAAAAATGAACAAGAGATGAGCAAAATTAACAAGGTGTGTGTATGCGCGTGTATGCGTGGGTGTGTGTATTTGTGTCTACACAGCACATGAGTGACATGTCGTCACGGTGTGCTTTGTGCAAATAAATTTTGCACATGTCGCACATGTTGTGCTTGTCTTGTTGTCATATCGCCCTGCCTGTCTCTGCATCCCACAGGCTGGCTACCGATTCATCTTTTGACCTATAGACCCCAGCAAGGACGAGAAGCCCCAAATATGCATGAAAATGCACTTCGTCCAGCTCCTTCCAATCCTCCCCCAAAACACGTCTCCTTTCTAGATTAGTCATCTTGAGAATTACTTTTTGTAATGACTTTGGGAGGACCAGCTCAAAAGCTGACTTGATGTCTGTGACACGAGTCACTGCCATCCTGGTGGGGCCTGGCACAGTCTTTATAATATTTTCGGCAGTCAGTCTCAGCTGACTTGCGTTAGGTGAGGATAACCACTGTATTTCCCGATTTTTTGAAAGGAATGTTTCGCTTGGAACAGATATTATACTTTCCTCATCCGATGTTTCAGAATCCGAATTTCATCTCAAGATGGTCTTCATCTTCGGACACATCCTCCTCTATTTCGTTGTTGTGATCAAAGATGAGCTCCAGAGCCTCCAGGGCCGTCATTCTTTTTTTGCTCATAGTTTTTTACTGAGCTGCTGAGTTGTATGCATGCTCTTCAGAGTGTAATGTTTGTAAGATTCCACAGCAACCCTTTTGTATGTGGCCGGGGTTTTCCCACCAAAATAGTATATTTATTTCTTGTACAGGTGGGGGCCGTTAGAAAGAGAGTGCATCTGAGACCCACGTCTGGTTCATGTGGGGGGATGGGCACATAAGTGCAGGACAGAGATCGGTTCCAATAACAAACACTTGATTGTTTTGTTTGAAGTTTGACACAAACAACTTTATATGTGGGGCTGTGAACAAGTGTGTGTGTGTGTGTGTGGTGTTAGAGAGAGAAATGTGGTGAAGAGTGAATAAGAAAGACAGTCTCACATTTTCAAAGAAAGAAATGGTCTAAACTTGACACTTCTGACCCCTTATAGCCTCCACGTTCACTGCCGGGTCAAATTGACCCGCACATCATCTCTGTAATATAAACCTGCAGGGGGGGGTTTCAAATGCATGATATATATATATTTTTTTTACGTTGGTTACACTAATTAAGCCAAGCAGAAGAAGTTTCATACAAAAAAAGTACTTTCAAAATTTAAAAATCTAGGAAAAATTATTTGAAACGGGTCAATTTGACCCGCAACATGACAGGAGGGTTAAGAAAGTTTTTCCGTTTCCCTACTGGATATTATGAATCTGTCTTTGTTGACAGGACATGAACCACAGTCCTTCAAGGTAGCTGTAATTAAACCTCTTCTTAAGAAACCTACTCTAGCTCCAGAGGTGTTGGCTAACTACAGACCTATCTCTAATCTTCCCTTCCTCGGTAAGATCCTTGAGAAATCTGTCACAAATCAATTATGTGACTTTCTACAAAACAATGCTTTGTTCGAGGATTTCCAGTCAGGATTTCGAGTGCATCACAGCACAGAAACGGCACTGGTGAAATTTACAAATGATCTTCTACTTGCATCGGACCAAGGACTTGTCTCCTTTATTGTCTTGCTGGCAGAGGTGTGGACTCGAGTCATGTGACTTGGACTCGAGTCAGACTCGAGTCATGAATTTGATGACTTGAGACTCGACTCGACAAAACGTACAAAGACTTGCAACTCGACTTGGACTTGAACACCGATGACTCGAGAAGACTTGCTACTTCCCATGAAAACTGGGGGATAACATTTTCACACCACCGCGCCGCTCTGTTTATCTGCATCTGTCAAATAAATGTGCGCCACCTGTATGCAGAGAGCGCGCGCTGCCTGAACAACATCCAATCACTGCAGTCCATTTGACCGTATCAACGAGACAGCTCGTTCATGGTTACAAAAATCGGGATTTTTGAACCCGGATTCAGACTCCGATGGAAATCCTCGCCAACATTATGTCAACGTCCGTTTTAAAGTAGTGTAATGAGCTGAGTTAAAGTTATTAGTTAATCAGTTATGCAGATGTTGCATGTGTTCACGTTATGCTCCATTACCAGCTGTAGTTACGCGAGACAACCAGAGTTTTGGGGGGCCGTGAATGCGGAAGTGTTCGTTCGGCGTGGTGACGGCCAACAGTGACCGAAGTTGAGTTGTTTTATATAAATAAATGCAGCGGAGTTGCAAGCCAGTCATCGCCTCCTTATTTACGCTGCAGCATTGGGGTGAGCGTTACAGTACTATAACACAGTCACAGTCGATCCACCATTACCCTTCCCTTCGTAGTCTAGGTCTGTGAGGCAGCGCACCATCACCCAGGGTTCCCCGTCCCCACTATAATAAAATGACTCGAAATGACTCGAAACTAAAATGGTACGACTTGTGACTCGACTTGAGACTTGTTGGCTGTGACTTGTGACTCGACTTGGGACTTGCTTCGTCTTTGACTCGACTTGACTCGGGACTCGAGGGCAATGACTTGAGACTTGCTTGTGACTTGCCTAACAGTGACTTGATCCCACCTCTGCTTGCTGGACCTCAGTGCTGCATTTGTCACCATCGATGACTGTATCCTGCTGCAGAGACTAGAACACTTGATTGGCATCAAAGGAACTGCACTCAGCTTAAATCTTATTTATCGGATCGATCCCAGTTTGTGTTTGTGAACGGTGAATCATCGAGGACCACCAATGTTGGTCACCGAGTCCCACAAGGTTCTGTGCTTGTACCGATTCTATTTACCCTGTATATGCTTCCTTTGGGCGACGTTATCAGAAAACACAGCATAAACTTCCATTGTTATGCAGACGATACTCAACTGTATCTGTTGATCATGCCAGAAGACACCAACCAGCTTGTTAGACTTCAGGATTGTCTTGGAGAGATCAAAACTTGGATGACCTGCAACTTCCTGATGTTAAACTCGGAAAAAACGGAAGTTATCATGATAGGCCCAGAGCGCCTTCGAAGTCAGCTGTCACGTGATACAGTCTCTATGGATGGAATTGCTCTGGTATCCAACAGCACCGTCAGAAATCTTGGAGTTCTCTTCGACCAGGATATGTCCTTCAACTCTCATATGAAGAAGACTTCAAGGACTGCCTTTTTTCATCTACGTAATATATCAGGAACTTCCTGTCTCAAAGTGATGCAGAAAAACTAGTTCATGTATTTGTTACTTCTGGATTACTGTAATTCTTTGTTATCAGGCTGCTCTTGTAAATCCCTTAAGCCTCTCCAGTTGATTCAGAATGCTGCAGCACGTGTATTAACAATAACAAAGAAATGGGATCATATAACTCCTGTATTAACTTCTCTGCACTGGCTTCCTGTTAAATCAAGAATAGAATTTAAGGTACTTCTCCTCACCTACAAGGCACTTGCTGGTGAGGCACCGTCTTATCTTAAAGAGCTTGTTACACCGTATTGCCCTACGAGGCATCTGCGCTCCGTAGATCCTGGGCTACTTGTGGTTCCTAGAGTTTTAAAAAGTAGGATGGGGGCCAGAGCTTTCAGTTATCCAGCTCCTCTTTTGTGGAACCAGCTTCCACTTTTAGTCCGGGGGGCAGACTCGGTCCGCTCATTTAAGATTAAGCTTAAAACGTTCCTCTTTGATATTGCTTATAGTTAGGGTCCTAATGTTGGCTAATGTGAAGGGATTTAAGTTAGCTAACATTAGCTAATAGCACTAGAAAGCTAAGATTAACTGTTTTATCTGTGTTTCTCCAACATCAAGTGTAGATGTTCTGACTTTTGTTGTGCAGTGACCAAACCATATATTGGAGACTTGGAAGTGGAAAGACCAAACCATGACTTTTTTTATTTTGTTTTTATGAAGTTTAAATGATGATTTTAGAATAGAAGGTCAATAATATTGGTTTTCCAGTGGAGTTTTAAGGACTTTGAGGAGAGCATGTTAATTGCATGGATTTCATATTCATATATTTTTAAAGTTATTTGCATTTTTTTAATATGTTTTTGTGACTAATACAAAACATTTCTCCAAAAAATTCAAACTAACTGAATAATTCCTGAAAATAAAGTTGGCATATGTTACGCACTCCCTTTAAGAGAAGAGACCACAACGCGCCGTCACACGTGAGTGCACAAGGTTGGTGAGGTGATGAGGTTGTCTGGGTGCACAAGCAGGACAAACAAAAAGCAGTACCGTTAAAACCAGGTCTATTTAAACTATTATACGGTAATGGGGGGAAAAGGGGCTGAGCGGAACCAAAGCAAAGAAATTAGGAACAAAATGCAAATTTTAGAGGCCAAGGTCTAAAGATCACACTGCGTGGATTTGAAAATAATTGGGTTTAATTGCTGGAAGGAGTTCGGCCATTTACAAATGTAAGAAATTATGAAAATATGCCAAAAATGGCATATATTCAAAATTTCTTGGCCTCTAAAAGTTGCAATTTGCTGGAAGAAATATTAAACTATGTGCATAGGGCGCAATTTAAAAAAACAACACCGTTTTAAAAAGATTTCGAAGGAAATTGGCTCCTATATGGTATTTTGAGAGTCTTTTATTTTGGACGGGTACATCAGAATGTCCTGGTTACCACCAAGTCACACCATGTTGATGTGTACTCTCTGCCTGAAGTGGAATGGTCATGAAAGTATTGATTGTTTCCTTTTAAATCTAATCTGAAAATGACAAAATGTAGTCTGGTGATTGAGATATTGAAGGAAATTGGCTCTTGTATGGTATTCTGAGAGGCTTTAATTTTTAATGGTACATCAGAAGTTCCTGGTTTTTTGTTGACATAAAAAGCCTAAGACCATGATAATGATAAAGTTTGCAAAGCAGCATTCCTGGCGTTGCTCCACACGGTTAACAACCACTGACTTGCGACGGCCGCAGGGTTCCTCAGCGGCTGCATTTGTTACCGTCCGGCCAGTGCCCCGACGTGCAAGGAGTAGGGAGGACCCGTCCAATGCTGCTCGCAGCTTTAATTATAGTTGCAATTGTGGTACTAGCAGTAGATGTCAGGTTATCTCCAGCTCAAAATCCAAAGGACACGAGGACAACTCACAGTTTCTGGCTCAATCACTTTTATTTGGTTTTTCTTTTACCTTTGTCCATTGATTTGCCAGTTCAGAGTTAGGTTGTAAACCTTTAAAGACAAAGAACACAAGTTACCTTTCAAAATTAAACATTCACATTTAAACATTCTCAAATTAAGTTTTTAACTGGGTTTGTATCTAAATAAACACTTTAGATACTTTCAAATTTAATTAAATATTCTAGCAAATCCACTCCAGCTTACCCATGCTTTAAACATAAATCAGCGCTTTAAACAAAAGTAAATAAAATCTTACCAACCATTGGCGTCTTTGGACCGAACCGTAGAGTAACTTGGTCTCTACTCCGCTGTGGCTGTTTAAAAAGGGGAATGAGGACCTCTACACAGGTGCTCCACAATTACAGGGATTGCTGCTGGTGCAATCTGGGAAATGTAGTCCAGATTCAGCTCAACACCTCCCACTTGAGCTCCTGGTTTTCTAAACCCAGAGAGATCACACAAACCCTTTACACCCCTGCCTGTTCTTCAGTAGGGAGTAGAATGACAAGGCGTCTGACATCTCTATGAAGAATTGTAGCTGGGATTTTAGTTTGAAGCCTCTTGGTTCTTTCGTTTCCGTTTTTCTTTGTGATGTGCACAGGATAACTGGGAAAAGTCTTCACAAGCACATCCCTTACGATGCCTTTGCTGTCAACATTGACACCGACCACTCTAGCCAGCCTGTACTGGCCTCGAAGGGCGTTTTGGTCAGCCATCCAAACCACATCTCCAACAGCAACATTTCGTTCTTTGGTGTGCCATTTGTTCCTTACGAACAGATTAGGCCCAGCCAATTGGCTCCACTTCTTCCAGAAGTTGTTTACCTCCGCTTGAATATGTTGAAGTCTTTTGTAAGGGTAGCTGTGAAACTGGTAATCACCTGGGTCTCCCTTTGGATTAGCACGCCCTAAAAGCAGGGAATTCGGGGTGATATACTCTACACAGTCTTCTCTGCTTTGAGTTCTTGCATCAATGGGTCTCTCATTTGCAAGGTTAGCTGCCATATAGAGAAAAGACTGGAATTCTCCCCATGTGAAAACACCATCTCCACCAAGATTGCTCAACGCCCGCTTCACTACTTTAACAGCAGCCTCTGCTGCACCATTTCGATGAGGCGAGTCTGCAGGGTGGATCTTCCACGACCATTCTGTACCATGCTTGGCAGCTGTATCTTCAAGTTCAGATTTGTTTAGTCGGCTAAGGAATATGTGAAGTTTCTCTAGTGCAGGTCTGGCTCCCACAAAATTAGTGCCAGGGTCTGACCAGAGTTTCCTGGGGTGCCCTCTCAGTGAAGTGAACCTTTGATAGGCTAGCAGGAATCCTTCGGATGACATGTCACTCACCACCTCCGTGTGTATGGCTCGGGAGGCCATGCAGCAGAAGATTATTCCCCACACTTTGAGTCTAGTTCTCTTCTTGACCTCATCTTTCACTTCATAAGGGCCGAACAGGTCCATGGTGGTGAACTCAAAGGGTGAAGCTGGGCCTGTTCGCTCTAGAGGCAGGTCAGCCATGATTTGTTGACACTGTTTTGCCTTGTTTTTCCTGCAGACCACACAGCTGTCAACCATTCGCTTGGCAAGCCTCCGGCCTTTAATTACCCAGGCCTTCTTCCTCATCCGGAGAAGGGTTCCTGCCACTCCCTCATGGTTGGCATTGTGGGCTGCTCGTGCCAACAATGTGGACACCCATTCTTCAAATGGTAAAATTAGCACTGCGGTCTTCTCTTCGTTGAAAGTTTGAATTCTGCCCCCACAAACTAGTAGTCCAGAGTTCATATCTTTATATACTACCAGTCTGCTTAGAGTTGTGTCTGAGAACTCTGTACCTTCTTGTGCTGCGAGGAAGAGGTCTCTGAGTGCATCTTCATGTTCTTCAACAGCTTGCTTTGGTGATTTTATTTCCCGCTTTGACAACTTAGGGGCTCGGCACATCTTCAGCCACTGCTTGGCAGCTAGACGAACCCAGGCAACGACTCTCACCAGTTTGGACAGGCTACTGAATCTTTTTACCTCCACAAGATCTTTAACCCAGCCAGTGTGCTTCCTTCTTAGAAGTGTAGGGTTGGCCAAAGGTATTTCCTCCTCAGTTTGACTCTTTGGACTTTGCTGAGTGCCTTGTAGGTCTTTCGGCTGAATCTTTGCTTGAGCTCTTGTTAATGCACCTGAGAATGCCTTCCTCTGGAGCTTGTTTACACTCTCCCTGGCCTGAGCTGCAACCTCTCCAGCTGATTTCATAGGCCACTTCTCCACTGGCCACTTCAGGAACTCTGGTCCGTTTTGCCATGTGGAATTTTTCCTTCAAATCTTTAGGAGTGCCCCCTCTTGTTATGATGTCAGCTATGTTTAGATCTCCACAGATCCAATACCAGTCTTGCACTAGTCCAGCTTTCTGGATTTCACCCACTCTATTTGCGAAGAAGGTTTTGTATCCATAACTGGCTCTTTGAATGGCTCCCAAGACCGTTTGACTGTCAATTAGATGGAACCATCTCTCAATCTTCATTCGAGCATGCTTTTCCACATACTTCCTGATCCTGGCCGCGAAGACAGCACCACAGATTTCAGCTTTTACAGCGTCTCCCTTCTGATCCAGGGGCGTCCGCTTGGCTTTTGATTCAACGAATCGAACTTCAGTGCCTTGACTTGTCTCCCATCTTAAGTACATCACAGTTCCATAGGTTTTGTCACTTCCATCCGAGAATGTAATGCCCCAAGGTTTCCCTTTCCAGCCAGCTGGTGTGAGGCTCCTGTGGAATCTCACCTCTCCAAGCTGCACATATTCTTCAAAGAGTTGTATGGCTTCTTCCCTGAGGAGTTCAGAGAGAGGTTTATCCCAGGTTCCTTGGGTTAGTCTCCCACCACCTCCCTCTTGGAATGCATTCCTAACAAGAATTGCTCCCTTTTGCTTTGCAGGTGTAACAAAGCCAATTGGGTCATACAGTCCGGCCACTTGACTTAAGAGAACCCTCCTAGTCAGTGGATTAGGTGTCTCAGTTCTCACCTCGTCCTTGAGAAGATCTTTTCCCTCTCTTATCTTCTTCTTCCTTTTGGAAAAGTTAATTGAGGTTAACATGTAGAGCTTGTCTTCCTCCATCTGGTAGCCGATACCCAAGGCTCTGTTGTCTTCATCCCTCCTTTGATTTGGAAGAATTAAGGTTTTCTCTTGTATCGCTGTTAGAGCCTCTGTCTCTATTCTTTGCCTCCCACTTTGCCCGGACCGGACCCATGGTTTAAGGAAGAAACCTCCGGCTTTCAGGATCTCTTCAACATTTGCTGTGATTTTGTCCAGTTTATCTCTGTCATTTTGGGAGGTTAAGAGGTCGTCCACATAACTATCCTCTTCAATGACTCTGCGTTCCTCCTCTAAGTGAAGGAAGTTGGGAAGGTTTGCGGTTTCCCTTATTGCCAACTGAACAATGCACCCTGCAGGTCTGTCCCAAATGTTGACTCTTGTTATTGCATATTCACTTATCTCTTCATCTGGGCTGTTCCTCCACAGGAACCGGTGAAGATGGATTTCACGCTCCTCCAGCCATACAGAGTTGTACATTTTTTTGATGTCTCCTAAAGATGCATATGTCCCTTCTCTGAATCTCAGCAGGACTGCTCGGATCGGGTTGAGAACGTCCGGTCCCTTCAGAAGGTCATTCATCCCTATGCCTTTGTATTTCTGGCTACTATTCCACACAATCCGAACTGGTGTTGTCACTGAATGAGGGTTTGGCGCCACCAGGTGGCTTACGTACCACACTGGCCCGTTCCACTCGTCCATGATTTTGGTAGTGAGTTTAATGGCTGCCCCTCGTTTGACCATTTCATGGATCTGGGCAGCATATGCAACTTTCCACTCCGGCTCTCTGCTTAATTGCTTTTCCATCCTTAAGAAACAAGCCTTGACGGCGCCTTTATTGTTTGGGAGAGAGGCTGGGTCTACCGTCCAAGGATACTTTGCGTCCCAGTGTGGAGCTGGTGTGTGAGCATCCCCCTCCTTGTAGGTGAGGCCTCCTTTAATGATATCCAGCTCCCTTTCTTCTTCCAGGGTCATTTCCTTCCCTCCCGGTGGACTGCTGCCACATCGGCATCCTCCACACCTTGGCTCACATGCAGCTCCAATGCTGTCCCAGTGCCACCACTCAAGGAAGTCACGGTTAGTGGCACCTGTGAATTTGGTTTGGGCCACATCCTTCCGCGGTAGCTGGACTGTGTCAGTTGTTGGACTTGTGATTTCTTTATATTTGACAGCTGCAGCCCTCATAGAGCGAGCGAAGTGCGTTTTGGACTCATATGCTGCAACCTCCACTCTTTCAAATAAATCGGGATGTGCTCCACCCACTGTCTTCCCCAATGGACTCTCCCACAAGACAAGGTCTCCAATGATTTTAACCCTCTGGGGAGCGAGTCTTCCCTCTCGGTGGCTAATAAGAAGTTCAACCTCTTGCGGTCTCTCCAATTCTTCAAGTTGGACTTCTGGGAAGAATTTTCTCAACTTCTCAGGTTCAATTACTTTATGCACTTTGGCAATTTCATCCAGGCTGTAGCAGACCAATTCATGAGCTCTCTGGGTTCCATTTGGTGTCTTGACTCTGACTTTGAGCAGATACCTTTGTGTGTTCACTTCCATAGCCATACCTCCAACGCCATGCACAACTAAAGTTATCTTCTCATGCCTTAACATTAGTCTTTTTGCAGCCTTATGGGTAATGTAATTTGTATCAGAAGCAAGGTTAATTAGAGTCCCAATCTTCTGCCCTGCGTTTGCAGTGACTTGCATTAACATCATGATGACAGGAAGTTCAGAGAGTCCATTTCTTTGCAGTAGCTCCGACTGGTCTGAAGAATCGAGTGCTTTCCGTCACCGATCTGCAATTTCCGGGGAAAGTTCAGTCAAGATCTCCTCTTGTTCCTCAGTTAGTTTGCTTCCACCTTTGACGTCCTTTCCACTCCTTCTCTCTTCCCCTCTTTTGATTTCTCCTTTCGGGCAGAGGAAATAGTGGTGGTCTGGGGCACCTCCTTCCCTTCTACAGTCTTTATTTCTGCATAGGAAAGTGTCTCTGCAGTACCCCTTTTCATCATGGCATCCAAGACATTTTCTGCAACCTCCCAGCCTTCTTAATACAGCTCTCTTTTCAGGTAGCTTAAGTCCTTTGAACTTTCTGCAGAAGAAGACTTTGTTGTTGTGCCCACTATCACCACAGACTCCACATACCTCATCAAGCTCTTCTTTCTTTATAGTTTGTTGAAGCGATCTTTCTGTCACACCTTTTGTCAAAATGATCTGCTTTCTCCCCCTTCTCAACAGTTCTGAGCTGTTTGAGTCTCTCTAGTATCTCTTCTTGGCTTTTCAGGAACTTCAAGAGCATGACAAAGTGGTTGTCTGATGTAACGTTGTTTCTGGGTTCAACCATGAATATCACCCAGTCTCTTTTAATAAAATCAGGCAACTTGCTCTCGATGGTTTTAATTACAAGTGGGTTCTCTATGGCTCCAGAGTATCCTAATTCTGTGAGATCTGCTAGGGCCTTCTCAACAGTCTGAATGAGGTCAATGACCCTTCTTGGCTGGTTTCCTCGTACATGCGGCATCTTCTCCAACTCTTCCAGGATCTCCACTATGATGGTTGACTTGTTGCCATATCTATTCTCCAGCAGCCTGAACATGTCATTGGCGGTGGTGTAGGTTGAAAGCCTGAGGTCTTTTGAGATTTTGTCATCCACACTCTCCAAGAGCTGAATTTTCTTTACTTCCGTTGATCCGGATGGCTCTCCCTGCTTTTGCAGGCTTTCCCAGTCTTTCCTCCATCTGTGAAATTCTCTCCTGCTTCCATAGAAGATCGGTAGAGAGGTTGGCTTGATTTTAATTATTGGTGTGGATGTTGCCAGTTGGGGTAGTGGTTTCACTCCTTTCCCATGCTCATTGATTGTCCGTGCAATGGCAAATTCAGCATTCCTTAACTCAAGCCTGTAGTAGGATGCTCTTACGTCTTTGACTCTTCCATCAAATTCGTCCTTTAATTCTACAGGGATCCATCTCTCCCATGTCGGTATCGGTGATATCGCCTCTTTTATTCTTTTGTCCAAGAGAGCGAGATGCACTTCATAGCCCTCTAAATTGGCACTTTCCACAGGTACATTTCCTGCTTTATCGTTGGCTTTTTCTGCTTCCAGGATTGCCGAAAGAAGTTCATTCCTTCCATACCTTGACCACAGGTTTGTTTGGACAATGTCTCTCACATCCGACAACTTCGTTTCACCTTCATTTACTGATCGATCAATGTCGGCCTCTTGCTGTTCATCAAGACATGCCTCCTTATCCTCAGTCTTAATGTCAGCCTCTAGTCCAATCCTATAGTCATCATTGGCCTCGAGCAACTTTCTGAAACAGTCTGAAAGCTTAGAGAATTCCTCCTTTAACTCCACTTGAAGCATGCTGTTTGCTCCTCTTGAAATAAAGTTGGCTTGTCTGGTAAAGCTGCTTTTTGCAGAGGTCCGCTCCCTTTTGAGCTGCTGGACCGACTTCCCCAGGACATCTTCTGCCATCTTCAACTCCTCCACGTCAACAGCTTGTTTCTGGTACTGAAGCCGTTTATCTTCAGGGCCAGGCCGCTCCGCGTGGTTTACAACTGTCAGGTTATCTCCAGCTCAAAATCCAAAGGACACGAGGACAACTCACAGTTGCTCAATCACTTTTATTTGTTTTTTCTCTGCCTTTGTCCATTGATTTGCCAGTTCAGAGTTAGGTTGTAAACCTTTAAAGACAAAGAACACAAGTTACCTTTCAAAATTAAACATTCACATTTAAACATTCTCAAATTAAGTTTTTAACTGGGTTTGTATCTAAATAAACACTTTAGATACTTTCAAATTTAATTAAATATTCTAGCAAATCCACTCATGCTTACCCATGCTTTAAACATAAATCAGCGCTTTAAACAAAAGTAAATAAAATCTTACCAACCATTGGCGTCTTTGGACCGAACCGTAGAGTAACTTGGTCTCTACTCCGCTGTGGCTGTTTAAAAAGGGGAATGAGGACCTCTACACAGGTGCTCCACAATTACAGGGATTGCTGCTGGTGCACTCTGGGAAATGTAGTCCAGATTCAGCTCAACAGTAGAAGAAGTAAATACTAGTTGTACTATAGTTGAGGTACAGATAATCAGAGGCTTTTATTTTGAAATAATGGAATTGGGTGAGGGGTTGGGAGATAGAATGATTGTCATTCAAACTAAATGGACTTGGTAAAATGCATGTGTACAGTGCTTTTTTAGCCTTCTGACCACTCAAAGCACTTTGACACTACATAACATCATTCACCCATTTACACCCATTCATACAGTAATGACAGGACCTACCATATACAGTGGCACCTGCCCATCAGTAACTAACATTCACACACTGTAGTCACAGCTACAGGAGCAATACTGGGGTTAAGTGTCTTGCCAAAGGACACATCACCATGCGGGTTAGCCGGGCCTGGGATAAGAATCCACACCTCAAACAAATGTCCCCTGGAGCAAAACTATAACGGGGCCAAAAAATAATGTGATTTTGAGAGACACAAGACTCTGACGAACGCATGAGTGTAGTTTATATGTCTCTCTGTGTTTTAAAACTGCTAGTAGAGCAGTACCTTCTTTTTTTTTTTAAATATGTCGGCAGATTTGCTTTGGAGCCTCTTGGGCTTGAGACAGACTTTGTCTCACTCTCGGGCTCCTCAGGACAAAAGTAAATAACTTTGGGATTCCATATGAGTCCGTCCAGCACAATACATCAATGCATTCCAAAAATTACTTTTTGACTGTTTAGTTATGGTGAAGAAGCAAGAGAAGAAGCTAGGGAAGAAGCGCACCTGTGCTATTCTGACACTCAGAAATCATCTCAGTCAAATTTGGGAGTCCTAAACAGATAATCACATATTGAATATATAGATCCTGTGACCCACATCCACAAGTGTTCATTATAATGCCTTTTTTACAGACAAAACCCTCTTCCTATCTGCTACTTACTCATTCACTACTTTTATGCTTTGGTTCCCGGGAAGGACTGGGAAGTGCGTGCGCGTGCGGGGAGAGCAGAAGGGGCATGTGTATTAGAAAGTCCTCAATTTCACACATGCTTAATCTAGAGTGAGTTTGGCGTGAAGGGATTTGTGGGGGAGTGTGCGTTCTGGTTGGAAGGTAGGAAATGAGAGGGCTCGGGGGAGGATTGGGTATAGGATGCAGGATGCTCCTTTTTAATAGAGTGAGAGAGGAAACAGTGGAGTACAGTCCTTTCCATGTCTCTGTATTGAGCTTGACCTTTTTTTTTAGTTCATACAGTATTCTCATTATTGTAGTTAACCAGAGAGAACATGCTCAGGGTGGCCCCATTTCCTGGCGTTCACCACTAAGAACAGTTGTCTATACTTTTACGTGAGTCGCGCACTCATCCTTGCAGTCATTGTTAGAATATTTGGTCATTTTTTCCTTAAGAGGAAATACTAAAAAAGTAATGATATTATGATGCTTCATTTTCATGCAAAGTAAGAAAAAAAACTGAGGATTATTAACCCTGTGAATGCAGTTCTTCAATGTTATAAAATTACAGCAGACCATGATAATCCGCACCATAAGCCCGACTTCCACTTTTCAGCTCCGGGGGCTTGAACTGCCCATGTAAATGTTTGTGATAAAGGGTATCGTGCTATTTTATGTTTAGTGTTTCATTGCGATACATGTGTGCCTATGGGGGTAACTTCCGCAAATAAAAACATGTAAACCATGGCAGAATTACCATAATTGGTACAGGAGTAGAACTATGCCTAGATGTGTGCTAACTCAGGAAAGGAATAGTCAAATCAGTGAACCTGATCTACAGGTAAATAAACTTTATAACAGTATAACATAATCTTATGCTAAAAGAGTGATTATTGTCTGTGTTGAAGCAATGTGAGAAGAAAAGGGAGACCTATAAGTATTCTTTTGCAGCTATGTGAAGGAGGACAGTCAAACTGGCCTTCACCCGAATACTCGAACAAAGGAACCGTGTTACTCCCATCTTTGCCTTGATTCGTTTCCTGCTTGATTTATAACTTTTCATTTGTATTATCTCACAGGCGGTTTAGAGTTTCAGGTTTCAGTATCTCTCGTGTCTGCATACCAATAGAAATGATCTTCATGTGTGTGTATAAGAACTCAGCGTTTTCACTACTCTGAGACGCCATCTCCACAGAGCACCGTGATACGTGCCTGTGTAGTTGACCTCCTGCTTGCAAGCAATAAATGGACTTTCTGCAACTTTGATCATTCATCAAGACTCCGTTTTATTAGACAAATCATTCTCTTCTGCCGAGCTTATTGAAATATTCCACAACAGGGCATTACTGCATTGTTCTCCATGTGTTCTTGTCATTAAACATTACAGCTTTGGTATCCACTGTGTAGATAACAAAACTACTTGGTTAGTTTTAAGAAATAGTGTAAAAATGGGTTACAATAAAAGCAGAAGTGGTACTATTTAAGTAAAGAAATGTTGTGAACAATTTGTGATGTAGACCTCTGGTTTAACAACACAAATAACAGACAGCGGCTTCTTGGTTGATGCACACACCCATCCCGAACTCATCCCAATGCCGATTTCATATATACCAAACTAAAAGAATTTATGTTTAATCCACCAGTCTTTTTAGTTTGAGTGTCAAACTTTCATGGCTAAAATAAAACAGTTAATGTTATTAATTAGGGCTCTCGCACTGACGACCTATTGCAGGGGTCCCCAACCACCAGACCAGTAACGTCCTTAGAGAAAATAACCGCCACCCCCCGCCTTTTTTTAAAACTTTTTTTTCTGAAAAAAGATTTATTTTGAAAATACGGATTCTTCCCTCTTGACACATTTCCCAAGCGTTTTTCTTTCCGTGAGCAGCTTTAGTCTACCTTTCTATTCTCAAAGTCAAAATATCTCCTGTGAAAACCACTTTATATGCCATTGACCTCCAATATGGAATATGTGTTTTCATATGATGAATATAATTACATAGGACTGACTATTATAGTAATTAATAGCTTTGTTTATTCTTCGGGTGATTTTTTCACATGGACTTTGTGTGTGCTGATGTGTAGATAAAGAAGTGTGGGAGCAAGACGAAAGGTTAGGAGGGTGTGAGAGAGGAAGTGTTTAGGTAGATCAGTAAACAACCGTTGGGGCTCTGAAGCGTTCAGTGTGTGGGAATGACCAGGGTCACACGGTCCCCTAACCCCCCACACACAGCAGGTTGTGTGCTGAGATTTGGGGTCTCAAATTATTTCAACGACAGGGCCCTTGGGTGTTAATTTACTGTCCACTGTATGAAAGAAGTGGATGAACCAAACATTTAAAAAAAACATTTAGCTTTTTCTTGAAATGTCATGTTTCAAATGTAAATATGTATTTGTAAATCAAGTCCTGCAATCAATGCTACTGTTTGATGACTATTTGATAGTCTTGAGACTCTGGGCTGGCACCATTTGAATATATGTATACGTATACCACAAATGTGTGGTAACAGATAAGCGCATCTGCAATGTACACACAGGATACGTGGGATTTGTAAATGCATGAATGTTGCCCGTTTTTCATTACTGAATGTTTTTTTGATTAGCTCATTTAAATGGGATTTGGATTCATATTTCAACTCAGTTAATCTGACCATAATTAAAAAGCCCTATAGAACCTAATAATTGCCCTCAGTCTGTTAACTTTATACTTGTCAATTAACACTCCTTTAAAATGTGTGGTGGATCTGGCAAAACATATTCCATGAGAAAACTATTGAAAACATAGTGAGAGAGCCTGAGAAGAGAACCGCAGTTTGACACCTCTGCATGGTTAGAAAGCCAGATGCCAGAGATAAGATAGCGCCCTGCGATTAGATAAGCAAAGTCTTTTGAAAGTGATTTCCCGCACGTCCTGTATTCAATTTAGATGGTAAGATATGCATGAAATAAATTGGATTTGGATGGTGAAGATAATACATTTCTACATTCGTAGTTGTTATTTTGAAAGCTATTTCCACGTTGGAGATTGGTACAATTGGTTTATCCCGGATATTAGATGACACATAGTGGTTGGGATGAGCGTCGTAGAAGATGTGATGAGTCTGCAGCTGGTCTAAACAGCCAGAGTGAAGAGGGAGAAAACCCCCTATACTAAGGTGTAAAATGTATCCTCAATGCAAAAACGGACCTCCTCCTTAGGTAGAGCCTTGCCCCAAAATCCTCTAAGGATAAGCGGTAGAGAAGATGACTGACTCAATCACTAATCTTTGATAATATCAATTATAATTTCACCTGTACAGCCAAAATAATATAGACAGATGGAATTTATATTCAATAGAAAGTAATTCTTATAACTAGTAACAATTTACGCTCACCACCTCATTGCAATGGGAGGATAACATGTCTTTGACAAAGAAAAACATTTAGATGAGACTACTTTTCAAAAGACCCACTTCCTATTAAATGGGTATAGGTCCTGATTTGGTGACCTTGTTTTTGGAGGTCGGGTTTGAGTTAGATATCAGCAGTTGTAGAGTTTTTTTCTCATAGCTTATAGCGGTCCAAAGATGATACTAACAGTCTATTATACCCTCCTCTCCATTTCCAGACCTAATGAAGAATTCCAGTTGCCAGGTGGAGGGTGGATGGGGGGGGATGCTCGGACAGTGGGCATTTTTCATCCTGTAATGTTGGCACGGGTCATTAATTGTGTCTTGCCATGAGACCAGTGGGCTTGTCATTTGGGTGTAGCGCGTCTATACATCTCTTACCCGGACCCTCCCCACACGCACGCATACACATAGAAACACTTTCTTTTGCTTATCCTCAGGATGCGTCAGGTTCTGGGTTGTCCAGACGCCCACCCATACAACCTGAAGAGTGGACTGACCCAGTTACTGTCAGTTATTGATGAACCCTCCTCTAGGGTTCATGATAGCTGACATGATCATGAAAGTGTGTCATATTTATCTAATTTGGCGAGGGCTCCTATTTGAATCTATTGACTTAATCTTAGTCATTAACTTGTGGTGCGTTACTATGTAATTAAATGTACAGTATATGGTTATCACACAAGTAAGTGGCTATGCATTAAAGTGATAGGAAGTTCAGTCCAATTTTTAAATTGCTAGTTTTTCACCTTTTTATCACAAAATATGATATGGAAGTAAGATTTTCACAGACAGCCATTGCATTCAGTATTTTATTATTCTTCACTATGAATATATTTTTGTGGAACACTACCAAATAAAACAGTATTGTGATCAACTAGTTTATCTATGCAAGATAGAAATAAGCGCACTACATGATTGCTAGGTTGTGCATACTCGAGAGCAAAAACAGTCCCTTTATAGCCTGCAATGATGCGGTTGTCCTTTTAAACTGAGGCTGTTTTTGGCCTCTCCTCCGAAAGTGGAATATCCATGATAAAAAGGGGGTGTTTCTCTAGAACCTCAACGTCTGTCCAGAAATATTTGTTGTAGGGATAAAAGGGAAAACCTCTGAGTAAATAACAGAAGAAAAAAGAAACCGCTTTTTTATTCATTTAATGTTTTTCATTTTTCACCAGAATTTTAACCTTGTAAGGTACAGAAGTAAGATCAACAAATTATGTTAATTATTATTCCCCCTCTCAAAATTTTTATTTTTAACAAAAAAGCTATCACTATGTTTTTTAGTTGCATAATCTTTCCACAAATACGGCATTATAGGGGGGGGGGAGGGTATTTAGCTTTTTATGACATTTCTCTTTATACCATGCTCATTTTTCTCTTCCGACTAATAATTATTTTTGGATATATATATTGAAAGAAATCCTTTTCATATCGCTATTCAAATGTGCCAACCCCAGAATGCACTGTATGGGTGTATAACAGCCTTAAGAATGCTTTTAAAACACTCTGGCATCAATACTGACAGCTTATCGCTACCTTACAGCACAACCTAGACAAAGCCTTTATTTGGGGTTTTTTTGGAGAGCAGAAAGAATTCATAAATAAAGGAAACAGGCGCTTAGTTTCTTCAGCATTAGAGAAGAGGACAAAGAGAGTGAGCAAGACAATCAGCAGAGACCCCAATGAAACATTTCTGCCTTGTGTATTGTTTTCTGGGATTTCCACAGATAATTTGCTGTGAAATGCAGCAATGGACCTGGAGATAATTCCCTGAACAAAAACGTCAGTAATTAGTTTGTGGACAGATTCTGAAGAGCCCCCCCAGTAGAACTCAACCGCTTCTGGCCCAGGGCTGGCACATGAACAGGAGCCAAAGCATCAGCTACCCTCATCCCATCCTTCTTTCTGTAAGATCTGCTTCACCTCCATATCATCCTTACCCCGCCCTCTCTCTGTAATTTCCTTTTCCGTCATCTCACTCACAATGAATGATGTCTAGTTACGGGTTTGGTTCCACGAAATCCTGAAAGTCATATGGATTTTTACCCCTGATTGCATACATTGTATACATTTTTAGATTCATTTGTGTTGACTTTTTTTGGCAACGCCTTTTCCAGAAGCTCTGTGCTGTTACTATTGATAATCCAGTCAATAGAAAAATTGTCAGCTGTGAGACTTTGAGTTTGAAAGTATTTTTCAGCTACATAAGCCTGATTAACTTTTAGTAATACTTTAATAGGATTCATTTGTTCCATCACACAGCCAGATTTTCTGACTGAAATGGACAAAATCAGCGAGACACTGCCTCGTTTGTAAGAATACTGAAAGATTTCGTAGCTAGAGACTAAATACATTATTGTTAATGAAAGCCAAACCAGAGCTAAAAGAAGGCTAAATATTGTATTCTCTTAAAAAATGTAGTTAAACTTACTTAAATTGTGTCACTGCTGTTAAATAGGTTTGAGATCGATGATGAGTATTTGAAAGTGATTAATAGGTGTGTGGTGGGGGTTATTTACCATGGCAGTGGGGTCTTTGTGAACATCTGCAAACATGGCCTTGGCAAGGGCCAAATCTCCTCTTTCTCCTCAAGCTCTCAATCCCTACTGTGGCCAATTAAATTAATTTCGGCAAAAGAGCATTTTATTAGCATTTACCCATTGCCTCGAAACATGGCGATAAATCCTTCCTTCGAGCACTCTGGAAAACAAATTGGCACATTAACTGTTGAAAGGCTGGGAGAGGCTCTTCTCCCATACCCCCAGGGGCTGGCCGAGGGATTTGCAAGTGTGCCGATTCAATCTCTCTGCTTTATCATTCAGCATAAGAGTACGGGGCCCGAGCAAAGGACTCAGATGGGTGCAAACCATGCCAGATGTCAGCTATTAGCTCTTTCTCCCAGTCTCTACTCTTTCTACTTGCACAAATGCATACACTCACCTTCCAACATTTCCTCCCTCCGTTCCCTTTGGCAAGCCCAAGCTGTTTGCTTTTGTGGCCTGACAAGCCCTCTCTATTTATCTGTTATTACATTAGGGTTGTCAGATCCAAAAACAAGTGGGCGCTTGTGGTGTCTGCCAGCAGTGTTGGCTGAACATCCGTGTCTACTGCCGCTACAAGATGCAAGAAAACCACATGATGTGTTCAGTCTTTGTGAGTACACTATGTTTGTGGCTGTGTGTGTACACTCGAAATCAAGTCTCATTTGCAGCTATCTGACTTCAGCCTCCCACTCTCCTGCATGGCTACATGTACCCTGCATCAGAGGGGCTTTCAGCAGTGCTAATGAGGATTAGCATGTTTGTGTTGTTTATATGTGTGTCAATCTAATCCTTTTAGCAGTAAGCTGTTTTGATAAGAGTATAAGTAATACATGCACAGCAAATGTTTCATAGGATGGTACATTGAAAGGATGGACATGTTTTTTTGTCATTAAATTGTAAATTAAATCAGTAAAAAACTCAAAGCCTACCAGTATATATCCACTAAAAAATATAAGATAGTCCTTTATTAGTCCCACAATGGGGAAATTCACAGGATTGCAGCGGTAAAGTGGACAGTGCAGACAAGATATATAGTAAAAAACAAGAGCAGCAGTATAATAATAATAAAAATGACAAGAATAAAATAAAAAACTAGAGCCACAGTAGCTAAATATAGTAAGCATCATATTCATATGTACCAACCACAGTGCGTATTGCACATTGTCATCTTTATTGCACATATGCTTTAGTGTTCTTTGGTGGTGTTTTCAGAGATTTAATGTCCTGTGGTTGACTAGGTGCACAGTTGGTTGTGCAGCCTGACAGCAGCAGGAAGGAAGGACCTGCGGTACCTCTCCTTCACACACCAGGGGTGAATCAGCCACTGGCTGAAAAAGCTGTACAAAGCTTCCAGGGTGTTGGTCATCAGGGATGATAGCTTAGTCATCATGCTCCTGTAACCCACCACCTCCACTGTCCAGTGCACACCCTAGCACACTGCTGCCCTTCTTGATGAGCTTGTTAAATTACCACAAGTGGTCTTGGCAAAAACAATGCGTCAAAAAAGGCAAGCTTGGTCAGCGGCACTAAGCTTTAAATTGTGACATTTTCTGCACCCATCTCACATCAGTTTTTTTTATATAATCTTTTTAAATACATATCCTAGAACAGCTTTTATGACAAATTATTTGTGAAAAAACGTCAGCTTCACTTTTTATTTCTCACAAGAAACAGCGTTTTCCTGGAAGAAATTTCAGTTTGTTTATTTGCCTCCCAAGTCAACCCAAAAACTTGTAATAGCTACGTTGGTCCACAAGGGAAAACGTGATATTGTTACGATTTCCCTCAAAAGATGTTACGATGTCACGTTTTTTTGGCCAATTCATTTACATTGCCTCGCAACTATGTCACGTGACTATCAAGTTTCCCCTTGGCGAAAAAGAAACACATCAGACTGTCTGCATATATTCTGTGAAAAACACAATATTTTAAGAAAGCATCAGCTTTTGTATGCATTTCGATGGCATTTCTAGTGACAATTATGCATTCTACATTCTCTGATAGAAGATTATGAAAGTATAAGACCTTCCATTTATTCATTCCTTCAAACATTTGAGGGTCTCTTTAGGAAAGCGTGGACGGCATTTTTTTTTAAAAAGCACTTCTACTGGGGGCGTTACGGTAAAAGGGCTTTCAGCCTTAAAGGCAGTAATCGCCAACCAAAACCAACACAAAGCACTCGAATCACATTATGACTTTCAAACATAAATTGTCTTATTTTTCTGAGTTTTCAATGAAAGAATGCCTAATTCCCGGGGGGTTCGAATGCTAAACGCTTGGCGCATGTGTGTGCCTCTTTCAAAACCTTCTCTTCCGTTTTCATGGGAAGGGGGGGGGCACTCAGAGTGGAGCGTCATTTCTCGCTCTACACGTTTCCTCTGTTTACTTGCCAGGGAAGCTGGCGCTCTATCCCATGTGGGTCTGGCTCGATTCCATTGGCTCTGATGATCCCATAGAGAGGCGGGACTTAGAATTCTGCTGGGAAACGGCTGAGATGTGAAAACTGCATGTCCGCCCTGTGCGTAAAGTGGCCGTGAGGCCTCCACTAAAGCCTCTCTGTATTTGTTCTGCTTTACTCAATCAAAGTAAAACCTTTACATATATATACTGTCCACACACTAGGCTAACATAAAAGAGACTTCCAGGCTTCGTCCTTTATGTTTTATGGGGGTAAAGCTCCTGTAAGTAGTTTTTTTCCCAAGTTTTTCTTTTTTTTTGTGTGCCATACAAATATAAAAATAAATGTACTGATTTTCACATTTAAACACACTCATCTATTTTACCCTGTGATAAACCTTTTGCTTTCATAAATATGAAATTTTTTTCGAGCATGAGGCCTAAAAAACGCCTATAGGACTAAAAGGTTAAACCAGATCCAAGCTGGGTAAAACTACATAGACTGTATATTGACACTTGATCCTAGTTCAGGTTGAGCTACTCTATAACCATGTACATTTCCATCAATATTACTGTGTGCCTTTTGAGATAATTGAAGGCGAAGTCAGCAAAATGCCATTATATTCGTCATTTCCCTTTCCTCTATGCCCATGTATATTTCCATAAACCTTTACTGTACAGTATGAAATAAGAGAGTCAGTTCAGTTGGTCCTTTGTCCCTTTATTACTCAATACAATATGCTCCTTTAAAGACATGATTACCTTATTTTCGCGACTATAAGGCGCACTTAAAATCCTTTTTTTTTCTCAAAATGATAGTGCGCCTTATAATCCGGAGCACCATATATATGGATCAATTGGTTGATCTATACTAGTTAACGAGGATAAATTGGAGGGCAAGTCTGGTGTCAGCAGCAGCGGTAATTTCAGAACCAATAGCGTATATTAAAGCTGCTGTAGTTAATAAGCTCGTAGTTAGATCTCGGGATCGAGCTGACGGTCCGCCGCGAGGCGCCACCGTCAGTTCCAGCCGCTGCCTCTCGGTGCAAGATGGATGAAAGCATTTGCCAAGAATGTTTTCATTAATCAGGAACAAAAGTTGGAGGTTCAGCGATATTGTTAATATCCACATTAACGTTTGAACAACGTTACCATGGGAGTGAAGAGTTTTCAGAAACGCTTAATAAAGTTTGATTTAGCACAGCCCGATCTAGTGGATGCATAACGCAATCCCAGTTAAACGTTTGACTGCAGTATCTTCTATTCTATGCTTTATAATCCGGTGCGCCCTATATAGGAAAATAGTTCTAAAATAGGCGATTCATTGAAGGTGCGCCTTTTAATCCAGTGCGCCTTATAGTCGCGAAAATACGGTACTCAATAGCCACAGCAACATTGTTGCAAAGAGGTTCAGCTAGGTAACAAGCTCAAGTAATTAGATATTTATTCAGGTAAACTATTTAAAGGTTTAGCATTAAGTAGCCATACGATGTCAAGGTTAAATAAGGAAACTGGTCTATACTTTGTGATGGATGTTACAACAAATAGTTTGGGTAATGATTATTAATGATTATAATATTGTCTTCTTAATCAGTCATGTTCTGAAGCTGAGTGCTAATGTACTCTCTCTTCCGATATTCCTTCATAATTACTCATGATGTTATCATGTAATTGTAATAGGCAACAAAAATTAATGTTGCAATAGTTTTTTTTCATGTTTGTAGATGAATACAGTTATCTTATAAATTATTTGACTACAATGGATTTATGTTACAAAATAAGTCTTTTGCTATGTTACCATGAGAGAACCTCGAATCATACTTGGGTTTTCAGGTTGCAGTGTTGGATATGATCTTGCTTAGCGCAGCTTTTACTGGTGGGGATATTTGTTATGAAAAATGCTTCCTTACACAGAGGCATGGAAGACACATGGGGTATGGGATCCAGCTCTGCAGTCTAGTCAATGATGCCCAGTCGTTGGTGAAGGAAATATGCCTGAGCTGTGGGCCTCTTCAGTGTCAAGCCCTGTCAGTCACTGCATGCTGCTCCTCCCAGGGATCTCATCGTTTCCTCAACCCCAGCCATCCGTCCCTTTCAGTCCCCACAGGCCCATCAAAGGCTGATTTTCCACGCCGGCGGCCAGCCGGGGAGGCTTGCAGCCAGGGACAGGTGGGAGGCAGGGGAAGGCTGAGAAGGCCAATGAGCCAGCATCTGAGCCTGGAAAGAGTGCTGGGCTCCAGCCAGTAACTGAATTGAAAATAGTCGTGCCCTGACATACAGGCCTGAAGGTGCATGCAGACTCCACCCCCCCACACACAAAGTTAGAGAATTTAACTTGCATCAACAAACACATGCACCACAAGCCATTCCATTTTAATGGGGTGTATTCATTCACCCCTGCATCAATAAAAGATTAAAAATGTTGATGCAATACACTTCATGAATCAGTTTAACAACATACTATTTCGGCATCAGCAGTGGACATAACTCCATATGGATTTTATAGACATATACTGTACACAGTATACTGCATTCAAGTGTGTGCTACATCTAAAAAGACAAAGGCACGTCATTTAAACTCATACCATTGTGAATTTAATGGTGTCCTAGATTTGATTTTGTTTCCGTCCATCCAAAGAATCTTCCTCCACAAAGCGTTGACCGGTATCACACCGGTGAGGCCACTGAGCCATCTTACCGATTTTCCTCCCAGTTTCCCAATTCCCTGTCCTTTTTAGATTTTAAACTTCCCCTGCCACCTTCTATTTTATGCCGGTGTAAATGAGTTCCCTCACAAAATCTATAGTACGTCTTAAAAAGCGATAACTCTCATTGTGGTGCCGTGACATTGGCCACTCTAGCAGGGCAGTTCCGGTTCAGTGCTCTGGCCTCCTGCCTGCCAAACACACACATACACAACACACACTCGTATATCCACATACACATGCCAGACCCCAGGTGCACCAAGAGGAGCAGTTAAATTTCATCATTACCCTTTCTTCCCTATGTTGGGGCTTTTTATGGGGCCTTTTTACGGCCCGCTCTGAGGTGCCACTCTGGTCCCAACAGTGCATAGGAGAGAGAGAGATAGATGGAGAGGGACATAGAGGGGGTAAGACTAGAGGGGAGGGCAGGAGAAGAAGAGCAGATGGGAAAGATGGAAGTCTGTATGAGCAGGCAAGAATGAAGTGGGTAGGTGAGAAAGTGTGCACAAACATGCACATTTTTAGACGTACAAGCAAAGCAAGTAGGGCACTGGGGAGTGAGAAAAAAAGACAAATGGCACAAGAAAGACTTAGATGGGGGTGTGGGGAGGGGGGAAGGACGAGAGCAAGAGAGAGAAGGAGAGAGGGCCATCAGTTGTCAGTGTGACTGCTGGCTGATATAAAAAAGTGGCCAGGGTGGCAGATAAGGCGGATGATGAATGGGCTATAGACATTCATCCATCCCACTAAAGGATTTACGGCCAGGGAGTCATGTACAGACACATCTAAGGAAGAAAAGACTGTATATGTGTGGGAGGGGGGGATGTTGGATGTTGTGTGTGTTTTAGGTGTGATGGGACGATGGTACAAGGCAGAAATAAGGTTTTTACCACAAAAATGTATGTGGATTGAAGTTTGTGCTTTGTTTGCGCTACTCGGCACCCGTCAGTGTTATGCATGGATACTGGACATGCACATGTGCATACCTCTATGACAAACCCCTGCTGGCAGTGTGACGATGACAAGCCTCTAACCTGGAAGATATATTGCAATGCCGCTGTCTAACTCTGTACACGCCCATCCATATCCCTCACTGCTATCAGCACTGTCCAACTCTGTTTTATAGCACCAAACAGTGGCCATAATGACACTCAGACTTGGAACATGTCAGGGTGGAACAGATTGATTGGTAAACAGACACTCTCTCCTGAGATATGCTTGCACATCATCGTCCTTACTTTCTTGGAGGAGCTGTAATGAAGGTTAGATTATTATTCCAGCAATGGCAAAAAGCTGGATTTTGGCAGTGTTCTACTGTTGATATTGACAGACAATGACCTCATATTCTCACATATAGACTGGTATTCAAATAAGGGTCCAGGCTATGAAAATACCTTGAGGAAATTAATGGTTGATAAAAGGGAAATAATGGCTTGCAGGGTGAATTTAAAATTACTTATTTTTGGTTTAATTCTTTTTTATCGCCATAAATTACGCTGTCTTGCGAAAGCCAATCAGCGCTGATATGCTCTGCTCGTCATCACCGCCGTCCTGCTGCTAGAGCGTGAATGTACTTTATAAAATCGAGGTAGATAGACAGGCACTCCGCAGCTGAGACTGAACCCCTTGTAAGTTAGCTGGTGTCTAACCGAGAGACACTGGCACTGATCTGACCCAACATGTCAATGAACTGGCTGCACCTTGTTAGTCTGAAGTAGCGCTGGAAGCGGCAGTCATCCAGATGCACTTCCAGGAGAAGTCGGTGAAATTCACCAAGCTGTGTGTGACGACGGATGATGTCATGAACCCAAACACTGCAGCATTTACGGTTCCGATGTTTGTGTAATTTTCACAGCAAATAAAGAGCAGAAATAGTGATTATTTACATGGTGGATAGCGGAAATGGTAACGGAAATAATTTGTTTGAGGTGTGGATTCTGTGTAAATCACTGTCTCTCTCTGCCCCTCTGGGCTCGTTAGTGACCGCAGCTGCTCTGTTGTCAGGGTTACTCACAGACACGCACTGCTCTGTCTGTGACTCACAACTGATCCGTATTAGCTGATTGGTGCAGTCTGACAGGACCTGAAGGTATTCATGTCTTACAGAGGACATTCCGGAACCTCCTTTCCTTGTCTCTTCCTTCCTTGATCCCAGGCCCGACTAACCCGCATGTCGATGTGTCTTTGGGCAAGACACTTAACCCAAGCATTGCTCCTGTAGCTGTGACTGCAGTGTGTGTTAGTTACTGATGGGCAGGTGCCACTGTGTATCGTAAGTCCTGTCATTAGTGTTTGGATGATGTCATGTAGTGTTAAAGCGCTTTGAGTGGTCAGAAGACTAGAAAAGCGCTGTACGAGTCCATTTACCAAGTCCAATTAGTTCGATTGACAAACATTCTGTCTCCCAACCCCCCCCTCATCCAATTCCATTATTTCAAAATAAAAGCCTCAATGATAGGTACACCACAACTGCTCTTTCAAATACTAGTACTAGTACTTCTACTGCTAGTACCACTAGTCCCACAATTACAACTATAACTAGTACTAAACCTTATATTACGACAAAAATACCTTTTTTAATTCTCAGCTCCTCCCATTTCTGTTTCTTTTGCAATTCTTTCAAGTTCATTTCAGCTTCTCTCATTTCATTTCAGCTTTTCAGCAATGTTTAGAATTTTTGATATGCACTGCATTCTATTTTTCTGTTGCAAGATCCTTTTTTGCATTTGGATCTTTTTTTTCACATTCAGACTTTTGACACTGATGTGGTGTAGGGGGCGGGGCATCAAGAGTGAGAGCTTCCTCAACCGCATTGCCTTCAGGAGACTTGAATCCACCCTTTATTTTCACTACATTTAATGTAGTTTACATTGGATGTAAAACTATTGACGACAGAGACAAAGTTCAGTTCAGCAAGAGGTTTTGGATCGCAGAATAAGTCCAATCTAAGGTGCGAGCGGCGTTGGATGGGTCCTCGCTACTCCGCGCACGTCGGTGCACTGTCTGGATGGTTACAAATGCGACTGAGGACACTTGCGGTCGTCGGACAAAGTGTTCGCGAGTCAGTGGTCATTAACCGTGTGAAGAAACGCCAGGAATGCTGCTTTGCAAACTTCATCTTTAACATTAAGGTCTTCTGTCTTTTCATTTGAGAGGGATCTGATTAATTTGTCAGGAGCAGGAAATAAAATAAACATGTAACTTCCTGTTGCCACAATTTGTTTAGGTTACATGATAATTTCACTTCAGGCAGAGAGTACACATGTCTACAGGGGGAGAAGTTTATGCTGATTAGATAACGTATGGCAGAGTTAAAACAACTTAAATCTTCACAGACAATGTTTTTTTTTTTTAAATACTAAATAATAGTTTGCATTTTTTAGAGTCCAAGGTCTCAACATCACACTGCGTGAATCTAACTCAAAGAAATCATAAAAATAGGACAAAAAGGCAGATTTTCAATGAGTAACTGCAGCGCCGCGTATTCTTCAAATGTCATGAAAAGATTAGGGGGTGTTCAGGGGTTCAATGTTTACATATGTTACAATATTGTTGAGGACAGGCCAGATTAAGCACACCCCTTGCAAAGTTCGTTAGCCCATATCTTATCAACACGATTTTTATTTTTTTGGGGGGGGGGCGCATAGACCCAGAGGCAGAAACTGAAAATGTTGTGACAATCGGAGATAGCGTTTAGGAGAAATGGGAAAAAACATGTTTTTCACAAAATTCAAAATGGCGGAAAATGTTGTTAGTTGCATTTGCATACCATGGTTGACTTTTTTGTAGCGCATGTATATCATCCCTAATTAACTATCTCAGAATTTACCATTCATCAACCACACATAAATCTCTGAGGTTTCCCACTTCCACAAACAACTGTGAACGGAGGGCAGCATCTGTGCAATTGAGTCTGAGTTCAGTAAAGTTGAAAAGATATTCACAGATTTGGGCTCCCTGGTTTAATAGCTAGTCAGCGAAACGCTGTTAACCAGGGTTTGTCGTTGTCGGTATAACTCACCCTGGTGTATGTTGGTACACATCACTGCCTCTGTAAATTCATCCAAACTGGATGAAAACATCTGTTTCTGCCTGTATGCAGGTTTTTAGATGGACTGAGAGGTGGTCAGTGTCCCAGCGCAGCACCACGGACCCTGACCCTATTTAATAAACTGTTAATATTTGGGTAGGGTATGACTGAAGTCTCCAAGAACCATAACTAGGTATCTGTTCGGTGAGTGTCCGCGTTGTCTCCTGCACATTGTCCCGTGGCGGAATGTAAACACTGATCATGATGAATGAAGCAAACCTATGGGGGGGTAAAAGGGTTACAGCTGAGGAAAAAAGATTGGTAGCTGGAAGCACGCAACAGAGTCTTTCTCTCTTAACCAGCAACTAAAGTTTGTACAGTGAGCACACCTTTGAACGAAATATGCACGTTAGATTTGTACAGGAGCCATGTTTGCAGAGTTTCATTAACGAGCCAGCCCGCCTACTTCTCCTCTGGCGTTTCACTGCATAAGTAATGGTGATGCCTTTGATGAGAATTTCTTGTAATTCTAGAAAGAAGAAAGAATACAAATTGTAAGCAGCTCCCTTGGAGCTGATTCTCCTACACTACTTCACACTGGCTACCAGTGGCTGCCTGCATCCAGTTCAAAACATTGGTGCTCATGTAGCATGCTGTGAATGGATCGGGTCCAGTTTACATCCAGGACATAGTTAAACCCTACATCCCAACCTGCACACTCCGCTCTGCATCTGCCAAGCTGCTTGTTCCTCCCTCACTGAGAGCAAAACACTCGGCAAGATCACAACTCTTAGCTGTTCGGGCTCCTAAATGGTGAAATGAGCTCTGTGATGACATCAGGACAGCAGACAGCCTTTACATCTTCCACCGCAAACTAAAGACATATTACAGGACTTAAATTGTACTTATTATGGGTCTTATCTATAACAAGTTATAGATCGGCTTAGGCCTAGTTTATGCTTCTGCGTTTTCAGAGAAACGCAAGGACACGCAGACGGATAAAAGCATCAGCTAAATGACATGTAATTTAATGTAATGTAATGAAGACCAAGGAGATTTCCAAATAGCTCAGGGATAAAGGTGTAGTTAAATGTGACGCAGGGTTAGCTTAAAAAAAATGTCCGAAGATTTGAACATTTCACGGAGCATCAAAAATGGCACAACCACAAACGTACCAAGAGAAGGCCGTCCATTTAAAATGACAAGCCGAACAAGGAGAAAATGAATCAGAGAGGCAACCAAGAGGCCCATAGTAACTCTGGAGGAGCTGTAAAGATCGACAGCTGAGGTGGAGAAATGTGTCCACAGGATAACTATACCCGTGCACTCCACAAATCCGGCCTTAAGGGTGTTGAAAGTAATCGTAAAATCTTGTTTGTAGGTTGCAACAAGCCATGTGGGAGATATAGCAAACATGTGGAAGAAGATGCTCTAGTCTGATGAGGTCAAAATGCTTCTGTAGAGCAAAAGCACTCTGTCAGGGCTCTAATCTGGAAGATTCTGGCTGTTCTCCGTGCATAGGCCCATTAGTTTCCCCCACTGCTTTCAGCACTGCAACTGTCTTACAGGATGGCTTTAAAGAATGTGTTAGACGCAATACGCCTTTGATAAATATCTTTGATATAAAAACATACTACTTAGTGTTCGTTAAACGTATTAACAGTGCTTTCATATTGTGCCCAATTAGCTTCTAGGACAAGGTATTTAATTCAGATAGGAAATTTTAGTAACTGCACCTTCTATATTATTCCCATTGGAATGAGGCTAACACTGGTAGAAATTGCAAACGTCCATTTGAAGTTTTGCAAGAGCTGTCACTGAGCAGAACATATCTCTCCGTTTCATCAAATAGATATAGATATATTTAGGACAAATTTTGTTGCCTGATTTGAAAGTAAAGCTTTCTGGTTCTGGGGTCTTCCAAGAGAAGTTCAGGCAAACTGTTATCCCTCACCAGTGCCAATGTCTGCCTGGTGTCTTCTGCCAGCCTCAGCGGGCACCAATCCTCGGCTCGCACTCCATGCCCAGGGTCTTTGCAAACTCCCATATGTGCATATGCTCCGTATGGTTCAAGAGCTGACGCCAATTTTCCACCATCTGCCGTTGCCTTGTACTTAAACAGAGGCAAGGTCTCCGCTGGATAGCGACCGCCACTCTTTACCTTGTCATGGTGGGGAAATTTCAAATGTTAACCTGCAGGAGAAGTCATCCGCAACTGCCATGCTGAGGAAACATCACAATGTGATTATGTTAAAGGGAGGAACATAAATTAACCTATTCCATTTATTCTGTCCTGCTTTTTTATTTTCTTACTCTGTCTTTGCCTCTCGTGCAGTGCAGTTTCTTCTCATTAATGCTTCCCTGGTTTTCTACAACCCTTTTTTGCCTCTGCCTTACCATGTCTCCTTCTTTTCATCCACCCTTCTCTCTAGCTTTTGATTCCCCCTTGTTCTTGCAAATGGCTTCCTGCCAAAAGTTTGGATGAGGAGAAAAGAGATTTGAATGCAGAACGGATACAAAAGAGACAACAAAGAGGCAGTAAAAGGCGCTAAACACAAAGAGACGTATGCCTCTTAGCGACGCTCAGACTGTATGTGAGTTTGTTTTTCTTAAGTGTGTGTACAGTGGGTAGCAGTCCAAGTTTAGAGAGTAATCACACAGGTTTTAACACTGGTAATGTCAGGAATAAGTAAATTGTGAAGATGCATGCATGCACACATAATAAGAGCATTTTAACCAGATATGCATGACAACACATACTTATGTTAAACGAAGCTAAAGCTTGCAGATGTGCCAGAACCCCGCTAGGTAACAAAAGGATCCAGTTTGTAATAATAGACATGGATACACACTGTATAAGGCTGGGCAGGTAATATCATTTGAAGGAGACCTTATGTTCCATAAGAATGCAATAATTGACTTCAATTGAGCACGAGATAGTATTTGGTTTCCTAAAGCAGTCTGGAGTTGTGCGCTTAGTTCTTACACTTTTTTGTCCCTTATTTCAAATCACAGCAAAGGCTGCTTCTGATTTCTTTTAAGGTAGTGTATACGGAAAATAGTTTTATATTTTCCGAATGTATGTGTTGTGCTATAGAGTCTATATAGTCTCTTTCTGGGAAACAGTGGTGGGTGGGCTGGGAGGTGGAGTGGCCTACTTTAACAGTCATTTTAGTAATTTGAAGGAAATAAATAGCTTACAGATGGCCCAATCAATATATTCAAATGACACACACGGTCTAGCAATAGGCATTGAGCAGACACCAGGGGGTGGGGGAGATGGGATGGTTGCAACGCCTCAGGTCATGGCAGGACAACACTGCAGAAATGCAACCTCAGACCTAAATGCAATTACATGTCAGTATGATTTACATTTTAATATGAAATTAAAGCTGCGAGCAGCGGTGAACGGGCCTTCGCCTTTAGGACATGTTCACATTGAGTCTTAGAATATTCGAACATTAGGGGGCGCAATAGTGATTCTCTGTATTTTTTGCACTTTCCTTCATTTTTTGCATTTACAAACGAACAAACTTCTCTGAGAGTTTAAATCCGATCCATTTCAAAATCTGGCAAGTTGATCCTGACAACCGTCAAGAGTTATTAAAATCAAGAGTTTTTATAAAACTACCTGTGCGTGATCGTGCGTCCAGTTTGGACAATATTGGACAAAATGTAAAATGTTATAACTCCAAGGAACATTGATATTTCTGGCTAGAAATGTTTATTCATGATGCTTGTGTAGGCCTATAAGTATTCCTATGCAGTGATTTTCAAAAAAGTATAGCGCCACCTATTGGCTGAGGTCAATGCAAATTTCTACAGTTAGATGTCCATCTCCTCGCCCTTTAATCTGATCCACTTCAAATCTGGGAATATAAGGCGTAAGACTGTGATGATAGGTTACAGTGAATATTGGGAGTTTTGGACAAACTTTGTTGCCGTGACGACATTATCTTCGCATGAAAGTTCAAGCACATCTTCTGGGCCTCGGGACACTCCAAAACTCTTGAAAACCTCTGAGTATCCTGCGTGATGACCTGTAAAAGATGTACAATACATTCAATTTCTCTAACAGAAATGATACAAGTAATTGCAAGTAGCAGAACAAGTGTACGGCAGGACCACCACCATTAGGTCGAACCACCATCCACAGAGGCTTCTGTGGGGAGGGAGAGCAGAAAGATGTTGGTTTATGATGACAGTAATATAAATCATATTTAAAGTAATGATGATGGCAGCAGCAGGTGTCAGCAGAGCCATGCCAGGAGTCAGAACCGGGGTCCGCACGAAACTATGATCCACGGAGACCTGCTAGGCGAGAAAGCACAAAAAACTCCCGGAAAGAAGCTTATTTAGTGATGTACATTAATAAAACATGGATGATTGTTGAAGGAGAGAGTGACAGTGTGAGCGTGAGAGAGGGGCTCGGTGTGTCCTAAGAAGTCCCCCGGCAGTCTGAGCCTAGAGCAGCTTAACTAAGGGCTGGTCCAGGCTAACCTTAATAATTTTTAGATCTCACATTTGTGTATAAAGAAATGTCTCTATAGCGCCCTCTAGAAATGTAAAAAAGACCACACTAGGCCAGTTTCTGCCCCGATGTCCGATCAACTTGAAAGTTGGCACAAAGGTCCTCTTCGGCATGCTCTACAAAAAAGTCAATCATGGTCTACAAAAAGTCATCAAATCATGGTAAGCAAATGCGCCTAACTAGATTTTCCGCCATTTTGAATTTAGTGAAAAACAGATTTCTCCAAAACGCTGAGTTTGATTGTCATGAAATCTTCTTCGGTGGATCATTATTGGGTCAGTGTTGATTGGTATATCAGAATGGTGCTGATAACTCAATGTGTTGATGAGATATGGGCTAATTAACTTCGCAAGGGGTGTGGCTTAATCTGGCAGATTTTTAACGTCCAAACGAATTGGCCTGCCCTCACCAAAATTGTGGCATGTGTAAACATTGAAGCCCTGAACACACCCTAATTCTTTCAACATTTTTGAAGAATTGAGGGCGCTGTAATTGATGGTTGAAGATCTACATTTTTGGCCTGTTTTTGGCCTATTTTCATGATTTCTTTCAGTTGTAAAAGACCAAACTCCTCCCAGGGATTAAACCCGATTCTTTTCATGATCGCGCAGTGTGATCCTGAGACCTTAGGCTCTAAAAGTTGCATTTTGCCGGAAGAATTTCCAAACTATGTGTGTAGGGAGCATTTTCAAAAAAAGTTGTTTTAACTCGACCATACTATCTAATCTGCTGCATATTTCTCATATATCATGAACTTCCCACCCTTTAAACAGCCATATAATCATTTCTAACCTGTATTATGGTTTTAAGAAGATATTACGGTTAATAAACTTTGCAAGGGGTGTGGCTTAATCTACCAAGATTTATAACTTCCAAATGGCTTGGCCTGCTCTCACCAGAATTGCAGGATGTGTAAACATTGAGCCGCTGAATACAATCTTATCTTTCATAATTTTTGAAGATTAGGGGGCGCTGCATTTAATCGTTAAAGGTGTGCCTTTTAGGCATATTTTCATAATTTCTTACAGTTGTAAAAGACCGAACTCCACCCAGGGATTAAACCAGATTCTTTTCAAATCCACGCAGTGTGCTCTTGAGACCTTGGGCTCTTAAAGTTGCATTTTGCCGAAAGAAATATTAAACTATGTGCGTAGGGCACCATTAAAAAAAAAACACCTTTTAAAAGATTTCGAAGGAAGTTGGGTGATGTATGGTATTTTGAGAGTATTTTATTTTGGACTAGTACATCAGAATATCCTGGTTATCACCAAGTCACACCATGATGATGTGTACCCTCTGCCTGAAGTGGAATGGTCATGAAAATATTGATTGTTTCCTTTTAAATCTAATCTGAAAATGACTAAATGTAGTCTGGTGATTGAGATATTGAAGACTCATCTATGGTATTCTGAGAGGCTTTAATTTTTAATGGCACATCAGAAGTTCCTGGTTATATGTTGACATAAAAGGCCTAAGACCATGATAATGTCAAAGATAAAGTTTGCAAAGCGGCATTTCTGGCATTGCTCCACACGGTTAACAACCACTGACTTGCGAACGCTTCATTCGACGGCCACAAGCGTCCTCGGCCACATTTTTAACCGTTCGGCCAGTGCCCCGACCTGCAAGGAGTAGCGAGGACCCGTCCAACGCTGCTTGCAGCTTTCATTTTGAAATTGTAATCAATAGAAGAATACCAATGTACAGCTGTGATTGTATTCAATGTCTGTTCGGTGTTTCTTTATTTCTGAACATAACACTACCAAAATGACAGTAATGTTATTGTTAGTTACACTACAATTCGTAAAAGAGGAAGTGTGATGGGTCAAACTGACAATTTAAAAGTCTCTAACACTATTACTTTTTATCTTTTTAAGGACGCAAATGAATGTGCTTTCCCATGATTTAAGAAGTTCCTTTAGTGCTCCTGTGAAATGAGGTTCTGGTACATTGTATTACATAGCTGTAGAGCTATGTAATAAAATGCACCAGAACTCTTCCATCTCGTAAAAAATGTTATCCTTCCTTTTACTCCTATTCTATTTGAATTTGAGCAATGTGTCCAGAAATCGCTATCCATGTTTAAGCGTGTGTAAAGTGTGATAAGGGAGAATGGGATCTGATTGGGCATGATAAAATACCTTGGTAATGTCTGGGTGGATTTTTATGTTGTTCCCGAGGAGCCTGTGTGAGGATGTTATCTCCAGACTGGAAAGCCATGTGTCCCCCTCCAGGGAATCCCCCCAACCCACCAATACCACCACCCTTAAGCACTGGTTTGGGTGTATGTCCACTCTCTGTCTCCATCTAATACCCTATTCTCATTTGTACTATCTCCTTTTTTTCTCCATGTTTGCCGGATCACTCCCAGACCATTTTTCAAACCGAAGCTTTTGTCAGTAAACAACTTTATCTCTTGGGATATGAGTTATTCTATCTACCATTATCTTTATCATGTTATCACCTTTCACCATCTTTTGGCTCTAAACCATATGGCCAATGATAATGGATTGTGTTCAAGTATTGGAGACCAAAATGTCCTGAAAATAATCTTGATCAAAGGAATTGTTATTCTCTCACATAAAAGGAAAGGAAATCAGAGAAGAAAAAGAAAACAGACTTTTAGTGGAATTTATACATGAGGTAGAGTGACCAATTATGCATTGAGTATTTCCCCATGTAGCTGTGTAGTTGACACTTGATGCTTCTCTGCCATTTCGGCGTTACACAAAAAGATTGAAAGCCATTTATTGTATATCTAGACCTTCTTCGCATACATCAACAGAGCCAACTAAGTTGTCAAAAAATAAACTGACAACTATTTTATATGTTTCTTAAGCATTTAATGAATAGTTTTAATACAGTTGAATCATCCCTTCTCAAAACCCACATTTCTAAAACCTGTGTATGTATGTGGATGATAAAGTATAAAACTATAATCAAATTCAAAATAGCCAATTCTGAAACGGATTCTGAAAAAACAATTTATAAATGGAGAAATGTAGACATTTTCAGTATATGATACGATACCAATATTTCTTCTTGGTCACAGGGCTTGCTAAGATTGGAACAACTCCACACCGAGCTTCTTTATTGGTTTTAAGGTTGTAAGTTAAGTCAATAACCAAGGTATTAACAAGTCTTTTTGGTTTTATTTACTCTACATACATACTATACATTCAATATATGAAGGAGAAAACCTTTTAGGCCATTGATATTTTTATTTTCTATTTAGATAAATTCATTTTATGTGTAGCCCAAAATCACAAATTATGAATCTGCCTCGGAGGGCAGTTTGTACTTGTATAACATCCTCTCTACCAAAACCCTTTGGCACAGGAAACATGAGAAAAATTAGAAAATGGGTAAAAAAGAATAAACAAAACAAAGAAAACTGCGGAGGAGGGATTCCTCTCCTGGCTTGGACAAAGTGCAAAAGATGCACAGGATGTACAAAACATATGACAGAAATGATTAAAATATGGAGAGTGATAACCCAAGTGTAAGGCAGGATGACTGCAG
Source organism: Pungitius pungitius (assembly GCF_949316345.1). Classification (NCBI taxonomy): domain Eukaryota; kingdom Metazoa; phylum Chordata; class Actinopteri; order Perciformes; family Gasterosteidae; genus Pungitius; species Pungitius pungitius. The sequence goes on along the minus strand of NC_084902.1, from coordinate 19,324,351 downwards.
GAACAACGACCATCAGATATAACCACGATCCACAGAAACCTGTGAGGACACAAACACTTCAGGAAAGTAGCAAAGTCAGTCATGTGAGTTTATGAAGATAGTATTAGTAATGTGACTAATACAAATAATGATAGTAGCAGCAGGTGTCAGCAGGGCCGTGACAGAAGGTAGGTCCAGGGTCCAGATAGAACCATTATCCGTGGAAACATGTGAGGCAAAAAAGCAAAAAAATCTCACAGGAAGAAGCTGAATTAGTGATGTGCATTAATGATATATTAATTCATATAGGAGAGCGAGAAGAGGAGAGAGGAGCTCAGTATATCATGTAAGTCCCCCCGGGAGTCTAGTTTTAAATAAGGTGAGTCTGTCTGTCCCCTGCACTGAAAGGGAAAGCCCTATCCAATAAAAGAGGAGCTTGATAACTGAAGGGTCTGGCTCCTGTCCTACTTCTAAATACTCTAAGAACCTTAAGTAACCCAGCATTCATGGAGCGCAGCTCTCTAGTAGGGCAATAAGGTATTACAAGCCTTTCCGAACTACCCCCTACAGGGGGGCGCACTGAGCCATAACAAGCTTCACGCCCTTTAAAGTGTGTCTTGGGTACAATCCCCTCTGATTTGTTTGAAAATGCTCAAAAATCAACTTTAACAAGTATTACAAGAGATATAAAATAATTAAAATAATTATGCACTCGGAGGTACAAAAGTTGAACATACATCTCTCTACATAGACACCCATGTAAATCTCAGAAGATGACCGAAAAATGAATGAAACATAATCCGTGGTTATGAAAAAAGTGAAATAGGTATCAACAAGCTGTTTTTTTAATTTAATAGTTTTGTCAACATTATGAAGTTTAGATGATGTATCTAGCTGAAACAATGGCGAAGCTAAAAAAAAAAAAAAATGGTAAGAATAAGTTTGATTTTATTTAGCATGAATTCAAAAGAGCTAGGAAGTTTGCACCCCTCTCTTGAAACAGCTGAACATTTTAATAGCTTTAAGAACAATACTTGGAATGCTGAAAGCTAAAGGCTGAAATTAATTTGAACAAATTGCTAAAAATAGAAAACTGAGAAGCTGAAATGAACGAAGAATTGCTTAAAATGCAGAAATTAGAAGCTGAAATAAATTTTAGACAATTGATGCAAATACAGACAATACTATTAGTCATAGTAGTACATGTAGTCAAATTAGTGGTACTTGTAATAATAGCAGCATAAATACTAAATTAAATACTTTTTGGTATAGTAGTGTAACCCAGTGATAATCTACGCATAAGAGCAATAAAAACTGGAGCCAGAGACTACTTTAGTGAAAACAGTTTATTAAATGAACTCTTCAAATGAGTCAATAAAGATTAAATTATTTTCACTTAAAATCTATATGAAACAAAACATAAAATACACCAGGTGGGACTAACTTGTAACATGTCAGTGCAGCAAGGTGTTAACCATGGCTGGTATTCAAACCTGAGTCTGTGGTTTCATGAACCGAATCCACCAACACTAGGCTATTGCCGAGCTGCAAAAGACCTGCAAAAAGTAAGTGAAATGTAGCAGAGACAATTGATGGAGATCGCAGAGTAATTGTTACGGGTCTCGGGCACGATGACCACAATAACGAAAAGATGTATTCCTGTAAAATAAAAGGTAGAGTCTGAGGAGCAAGAATCACAGCAACACTTGCCTCGTTCTCCAGAGTGCATCTGTATAATTGATTCAAAACAAAAAGGGTTTGCGCCTCTTTACAAAAAATATAGGGAATATTCAAACTAAAGAAATTATGATATGATTTTGATGCTTTTTTGCCAACGTTTTGGTAATATTTTTAAACAATTTAAGCTGTTTTTTGAAAAAATTATGCTTGCCTTCATACCTCATACACCAACTATGAAGGACAGGCCCAAATTTCTGGATGCAGCGGGGATAGTGGATAAGAAAATGATGCTTTGGTAATAGGTTTTTCTGAGGATACAACTTCTTAAACAGTGTATGGTGATCCACAATTAAATGTTTCAAATATACACATAAACCTTGAGATAGCATGGGTGAGAATATAATGTTTATCATTTGAAGTAGTAAAAGAAGCAGGCCCCAGTGTTGGTCAGTGGAAGTTACTAACATTTCGAAGTAAGCACCAGGACTGAACTGCATTCAGTCCCAGATTATTTGATCCTTCACCTAAATTAACTGCGACAGGCCTGTTGTTTCTCTCTGTGTAACCATAATCAAAACTTTGTATTCTTGAATTTATTTCGCCTGATGTAACATGTTTTTCCTTCAAATACAGAAATAACAACTTACCATTTTCAACTTCAGCCGCTGACTCAGCATTGGGCATCAAATCCAAGAGTTCTTTGGTGGGTACAAGTCCATGGCTTTCTTTTATTACTTTTGCTTTAAAAGTGGTTGTCCAATTCTCCAATAAAAAATGTCATCTAAAGAATAATGGTGAAACAATTTTCAGATTGGATTTTACAATTAAAGTAATTTTGACTTTCAACCACTTACCTCTTTTGCCTCAAGGTTAATGTGGCATGGCCTTTTAGGCTGGCTTTCTTCTGCAGCGGCTTCTTCTTCAATGGGGTCACAACACGTGAAATTCAGGATGACGGTGTCCTTAGATGTACCCGGGCATGATGATTGAGAGGCACCTGTTCATTATGAAATTGGTACAAAACATATAAACATTTTACAAGAAAAAAGTTATTTTAAGACAATAAAGGTTCTCATTTCTTGCCTTTAAAACAAACAAACTAATTTGTGAATTGTCTGAATGAATACCAAGTCCTCCATTGTCCAGCATGATTCTCAAAGTTCTAGGTGACTCCTTCACTATTTCTTCAAAAACCTCGGTGTCAACTTCTGTGTCTGATTGGTCATACACCAATGAATTGAACACGCAACAGCATTGTGTATCTGTTAACAAAGAATATATATATATTCAAAATCATAGTTTAGGGCTGGTTCAACGTTAGAGTTATCTTACACATCCATTTGTCTCATGCACTATGCATTACTCAGATGTTATACTGCAATTACATAGGGCGCCAGTATTAGACAAATTTATGCTGGTTGAATATAACGTTATTTTCTGCAGCAAATGAGGCTTAACGTTACGTTAGTTAAAGTTAACAGTCACGGTGTCCATTAGCAACTGGGCCAAAGTTAGCTAGCTCATTATTTTAGTTCGAACAGTAACCCGTTAAAATTGTTAACCCATGTTAAACAAACACGTCATGCAATCAGTGATCTAAGCTATCGTTTTACAAGAACAACATTAACTATCAGAAGGATGCTATTGCTAACATTAACTGTGACCAGTATATTAAAAAAACTTAACTCAGATTAACGTTGGCTTGGAAGCTAAAAATAAGTTAGCTATTAACTTTATTAAATCTTGTATTGTTATAGTGACCGAGTTAACGGTATTTTACGCATAAATCATTCGGACCAACTTCATTCGTGAAAATATTAGGCTACAACTTAACGTTACATAAAGAAACACACAGTTAACGTTACCCATACGGATTGATATAACTTGTAATATGACCTCAACTTATCAGCACATCTCTGAAAGATGTAAAGTTACAGATTTGTTGTGGAAAACACAGAATATTACTTACCTAGCAATATCAGAAGCTTTGCGTTGCTCTTTTCGCGATCTCCATCCACCGAAATGCGTGCCGTTTGATGACGAGCAGCAAAATGGCGATTATTCTTTTTTTGTGGCGGGTATTTATCACTGCTGTAGAGTTAAAATTGTCATTGTGTTTCTGCAGATATTACACCCACTTTTAACTCCATTGATAGAGCAGCTTTACTCCGAAAAATGTTGAAAATACTCTATCTGGGTTAAAATAACTTTACTCTGAAATATTACCACCCCATTTTTTACTGTGTAGTCGTAGCGAGGACCCTAATTACAGTGGTGTTACAATATTCTCATTACTTTATTGATTACATAGTTCCAGAATCATGGCTGTATTCTGGTGTACACTAAATGCATTTTATTAATAGTTAATTTATTTCTACACAGCAAAAAGTTAATTTTCCAGTGTTAGTCAAAAGTGTTGCAGAGTTGAAATCACACTGCAAAAAGTCGATTCAACTCTTAGAGTCAATTGTATGAAAGAGTTGGAGTCATTATCCAGTGTCAAGATCAGATTAATTTGCAACACTTAGTAGAGTTAAATTAACTCTTGTATGTAACTGTACAGTGTCACACTTCTTGGTAGCATGCCTGTCACGGTTTGGGTCTGCTTGTCTTATTTTGTAGCTTTCTTGTGTCTCGTGTCTCTGGGTAACTTCACTTCCTGTCCTGTGATTGCCTGATTGCTTCCACCTGTGTCCAATCACCTGCACCTCCCTTGTGTATTTAAGCCCTGTGTGCCAGTTGTCCTTTGTCGCGTCATTGTCTAATGTCTCCCGTGGTTGGAGCACGTCGGTTTTTGTTTTGTGAAATAAAGAGCACTTCTCGTGGAAGACCCTGCATTTGAGTCCTGCTTCCGCCTGCACCTCCACGCCTACGTGACAGAATGACGCGACCACCTAAGGACTCAGCAGGGTTTGAGCTGGGGAACCCGTCTGGCCTTTGGTGGGCCCCGCAGCGTTCAGCAGGCTGCCCGGCGCAACGCCAACCCCGGCTCGCCAGCAGGCGCCGGGCAGCGTTCCGGTCACCGCCCTCGCTGCCCTACGCTGACCTCAGGGGAGGTCACCAGCGGGCATTTTCCGGCACCAGGACCCCCCTTAGTCTGGCGGCCCTTCCCTGGGGTCGACCCTCATGTCGACCGGGTGCTCACCTTGGCTGCCAGGCTGCAGGCTGCCTACAGCAAGGCAACACGGGCCCCCAGAGTCTCGCCTCCGCCCGTTCCGTCCCCGAGACGCCCGTCAGCGCCCGTTCCGTCCCCGAGACGCCCGTCAGCGCCCGTTCCGGCCCCGAGACGCCCGTCAGCGCCCGTTCCGGCCCCGAGACGCCCGTCAGCGCCCGTTCCTGCGCCGAGACGCCCGTCAGCGCCCGTTCCGGCCCCGAGACGCCCGTCAGCGCCCGTTCCGGCCCCGAGACGCCCGTCAGCGCCCGTTCCGGCCCCGAGAACCCCGTCAGCGCCCGTTCCTGCCCCGAGAACCCCGTCAGCCCCCGGTCCCGGCCCCGCGGCGCCTGACCATGACCCCTCCCTCCCACCCTCTTGGGACCGCCTGGAAGTCGGTCCTTGAAGTGGGGGTGGGGTCAGGGGTTGGGCCGGAGCCCCACGCCACGACGACGCCGGAGCTGCACAGCTCGGCGCCCCCCGCCACGACGCCGGAGCCGCACAGCTCGGCGCCCCCCGCCACGACGCCGGAGCCGCACCGCCCGGCACCCCCCGGCACCCCCCGAGACCCTGAGGCCTGGTCGCCGACCCGGCAGGCCCCCCGAGACCCCGAGGCCCGGTCGCCGACCCGGCAGGCCCCCCGAGACCCTGAGGCCTGGTCGCCGACCCGGCAGGCCCCCCGAGACCCCGAGGCCCGGTCGCCGACCCGGCAGGCCCCCCGAGACCCTGAGGCCCGGTCGCCGACCCGGCAGGCCCCCCGAGACCCTGAGGCCCGGTCGCCGACCCGGCAGGCCCCCCGAGACCCTGAGGCCCGGTCGCCGACCCGGCAGACCCCCCGAGACCCTGAGGCCCGGTCGCCGACCCGGCAGACCCCCCGAGACCCTGAGGCCCGGCCGTTGAGCAGTCGGCCCCCCGAGACCCTGAGGCCCGGCCGTTGAGCAGTCGGCCCCCCGAGACCCTGAGGTCCGGCGGTCATCCCGGCCGGAGGGACCCGACCCTGTGCCGCCGACCCTTGGAGTCCCCTGGGCGGCCGGGGGTTGTCGGGTTCCCCGCCCTCCCACCCTTGTCTGTTTTTCTGGGTTCCACCCTCCTTTAGGACCGTCTGGAATTCGGTCCTTGAGGGGGGGGTTCTGTCACGGTTTGGGTCTGCTTGTCTTATTTTGTAGCTTTCTTGTGTCTCGTGTCTCTGGGTAACTTCACTTCCTGTCCTGTGATTGCCTGATTGCTTCCACCTGTGTCCAATCACCTGCACCTCCCTTGTGTATTTAAGCCCTGTGTGCCAGTTGTCCTTTGTCGCGTCATTGTCTAATGTCTCCCGTGGTTGGAGCACGTCGGTTTTTGTTTTGTGAAATAAAGAGCACTTCTCATGGAAGACCCTGCATTTGAGTCCTGCTTCCGCCTGCACCTCCACGCCTACGTGACAATGCCTAACTCTGAAACATGTAATTTGGCACATGCATTGGTAAGGGTGCGCCAGGAACCATGGGGTTGTTGGTTTGATCCCTGGCTTACCCATGTTCCAATGCAAAGTGTCCCTGAGGAATACACCTAACCCTGAATTGCTCCCTGTTTTATTCAACACTGAGCAGATATATTTTGACACTTATTCCGAGTTAAATTGTTAACACTTCGTTGAGTGTTGTTTTAACACTGACAAGATTAGAGTTAAAATTGACTCTCACGGAGTAAATATAACTCACTACCCACGGGTGTTGAGAACGCTTGAGTATTGTTAAATTTCAACTGTATAAGAGTTCAAATTAACTCTATAACAGTGTTAAAATGGCAACACTTTATGTATATGATCCAAAGAAACTGGAACATTGTTTTCAGAAAGGCAATCATAACTTTTTTTTATCAGTAGGTGAAATATGCCATTCACCTTATTCAGCCATCACAAGAAGTGTCAGCATCCACTTCCTATAAATTCTGAATGGCCGCTAGAGGCAGTGTTTCAAAATGGATATCTTAATAACAAAACCAGACAAAAAGGTTTTTGGAATAAGGTCACATTTAATTTTTATTCCACTCAATTATTCAGGAAAGTGAAGCTGTTGTTGCCTTGGCGGCCTTCTTGTAGGCCTAGTCTGCTTTACTCCTGGCTCCTTAAAGGAGACAAATTAATGAAAATTTTACTTTGATAGTGCTTCTGCACATTAATGTCTACCAATCCCCAAACACTCCAAAAAACGCAACCTGATTGTTTGATGTGCTTTTTTTTAACATCACAGCAAGTACAAGTCTTAAAATAAACATAACAGATATGTCTTCTTTAAAGGGGTAGTAGCACCCATCAACCAACTGGCCTTGTGTAATGCCACATCGTTCATCATGAAATATCAATAGTGTATGTGTATATGCTTGCATGACGGTTTGTCTTTGAGTGTAGGTGTGTGCCTGTGTGTGTGTGTGTGTGAGAGAATGGGGGTATGTGTGTGTCATTAGGACAGCATTAACAGATGTCTTTTATGTCTTTTATGCCTCACCAATCAGTTAGCTTTAAGCTCTAGCCTCTGGCTAACCTTTAACCTCAGGTAGAGCCAGGTGTTGACCACACCCACTCTCCACCTCTGCTTGCTCTATTCCGAACCTTACACACACACACACACACACAGAAAAAAATAAAGATGAGTTCACATAAACACACACACAACTTGCACACACTTATCCATGTTCTACACACACCCTCGGAGGTGAAAACAGAATCCATTTGTCCTTGGGATAATATGAGTGTGGGTGCATTAGAGACGAATGGCATTCAATTCCATTTCCTTTATCATTGTCAGACCAATTAATAGGCCATGGATCCTATTACTTAGTCAATTGTGCATGTGTGTGTTGCGCAATGAGGTCGCACACAAAGATACCTCTTTCCGCTGCTGACCTTGGTCGCTCTTCCCAACACAAAAGACCCGAGAGATGGATGCCTCTTTAGAGAGCTGGAAGAGTACCGTGACTGTCATCTCCAACACACATATACACATAAGTATATAAATGCAAGTGCACATGCGGCTCCTTATGGATTATTGTAAAAACGCAGTCAAAGATATACTAATTATTGGTAGCTTGTTTGTTTAAATTTTGGGTCACCCCCAAGGATCTCTGCCGTCTGATGTAAAGCTACACTGAGAGCGATGAAGATCCCCTCCTGGCTTTAATGACACAGAGCATTTATCAGCCTTGTAGATTATAATGACACTTGAGTGTCGTCTGGAGGACAGATCCGGACTGGGACACACACATATACACACAAAAGCACAGATCACTAGAAGTGTTTTAAATATCATTTTGATTATTATTATTTATGCTAAATAAGCATATATGCTAATTGTATAGCGATGTTCAGAAGCACCGTTTTGCTAAATTCTTATTTTGATGGCTACATTCACATTAAAGGTTTTTATGCTCAATATAGATGTTCTCCCTCTGTTCACTCCCCCATCTGGATTTTTCTGACTCAACTGATTATTTTATTTATTGATTCATAAATAGGACTCAAAAGGGACATCTTTTTTCACATATCGCTGCAATCACAAGCAACCAATTGCGTCTCACACACACACAAGGGAAGACCTATTGGTGTGAGGGTGCGTGTCACAATTACATTAATTGGAAGAACAATTAATTAATTTGTGCAGGATTAAATTGATTTATTCAAACTCATTTTTATCAAATTCATCTCAAATATATACAATTAATCAAATAGTAAAAAATGTTATTCGTTCAACTCAATCTCCACTCAAAAAGTAAGTTATTGGATAAACTCAATTAATTTGTGTGCAGGATTTTATCCAATACATATATGTAGACATACCTCAATCTAAGTACATCCATGCAATAGGATTAAATTGAATTAGTCCAACACATTTTAAACAAATACTTCTGAAGCATAATTATTTATTTACAGTATTTGCTTGATCCCCTATTATTATATATATTAAAATAAAGCAAACACCATTTAAACCTGTCACATGTAAGAAGGGCTTGAATCATTTTTTTGAGCGTACACAGAGTAGATGGGGTCAAGCCAGGACTATTTTTATGCTGAACATAGATGTTCTCCCTCTGTTCACTACACCCATCTTGGTTTTTCTGACTCAACTGTTCAATTTATTTATTGGTTGATTCATAAAAAGGACTCATAGGGACATCTTTTTTACATATCTCTGCAATCACTTGCGTCTCTCACACACCCAAAGGAAAATCCTCTGATGTGAGGGTGTCACACATTTGACCACATCATTAACCACTAAGAAGCCAAAATGGGCAGAGCGTAAAATGATGCTCAAGAGTGAGGAATGGCTGGAAAAATCTAACCCCTAAAACCTGTGCGGAAGGGGCTGAAACTGCTTGTATTGTGCATACAGCAGGTACCTTGCTAAAAAAAGAAAGGTTAATTTCATAATTTTGTTCGAAACAATAAGGGTAAGGGAAATTATATATATTTTTGCTGTGGTTTTAGCAAGGTTTGTCTCAGAAAAATGATAGTTCTTTTAGCGACTTAGGCATTATCTTGGCCAGCGCTTTGGTTTTCCCTGTTAGCTTCTTGCTTTTCTGAGGAAATGTACATAAGCACAACTTAGTATTTTTAAACAATTCTCTAATGTTTTGAACAATGTGAAACATTCATGTATTTGTTTGAGTACAAAATTAATTTTAAGATCAACTGCTTAAATATTGAAGTTCACAAACACTACTGTTGATTCATACAGTGAGAAAAAAGTGTCTTAGTAAAGAAAAAGTATTTTACGTCCGAACGCGATGCACGTCAGATAACCAATGACGGACAACCATGCTGTTCCATACAGAGAGAATTCGAGGAACTCATCCAACACTGAAAGTGGTCTGACAAGGTGAAGTATAATGTGGAATAACACACATGTATTCCATTGACAGTTTTTTACAGGGGTCTCATGGCCAGTGATAGGATAGGTTTTGTGTTTAAAACCACATGAAAGTAGCCTAGATCTGAATGGAAACAAAATTATATTTCTGTCTGTTACGATGGCCCACAGCAGCCATACTTAGGAAGTAGCATGACTCACACGGAGCTTGAGGGCATACCTTCCAGATGTGTATTTCACCAACAAATATCTTTAGCTGTAAAACTCAGTGCTCTAATATCAAGTAAACAGCATCTTGCAAAACAATATAATTAGGGACTAAGCCGACTGAAACCCTAATTTTTACGAATGTCTGAACATTAGGGGGCGCTGCAGTTAATCGCTGAATATTTGCTTCGGATTTTTTGATTTATAAACAAATGAACGTGATCGATTTTAACTTCCGTCAAATTAATCCTGACACATGTGTGGTCAAAAATCCAGAGTTTTCATAACTGGGGGTGGCCTTGCATCCATTTTGGTTGATTTTCTTGAAAATGTTATAACTCCAAAGGAACAACCAAAATGTCTAATTCATGATGCAAGTGTATGCCTTAAAGTATTCCCATGCAGTGATTTTCAAAAAATGATAGCGCCAGCTATTGGCAGAGGGAAATGAAAAATGTGACACTTCAAATTTGTACAGATAGACCTTAAGACTTTGGTGATTGTTCACGGTGAATGTTCACGGTGAATAATGGGAGTTTTTGAAAAACTTTGTTGCCGTGACAATACGGTCTTCACATGAAAGTTCAAGCTCATATTTCATTTGTTTCTTGGTACTATGATGTAAAATGAACAGGAAGTCAGTTATAATGTTTTGTGTGTGAATATTTTCTCTATTTTTTGCACTTTCTAGACGCTATACTTGACAAACTCCTCCCTGGGACTTTAATCACAGCCACTTGAAATTTTAACAAAACAACTAGACTTTCTGTGCACACCAGTTGTCTGAAAAATAACAATGACATGAAATAGAAAATGTGTGCTGACCACAGTAGAAAAGGGGTAGAACACCAAAGGGTGAACCAATGTATAAATGTATGTATATATGTATGTATATATATATATAGCTACCCTGTTATTGTGCATTCAATACTAAGCTATTCAAATACACAGGTTCATATATTCATTAAGATTTTTATTTTTTAACATGTGCAAGGTACGAGGTGGCCATGCCACTGCCATTTATAAACACATCTTGCATACAACACTGAGCTAACAATTTATAATAACAACTTATTAAAATAATTCAGCGCTCATGTTTTTGGCAACAAGTGCCTCCCTGTGTAACATGCAGTGCGTCCAAATCACTTAAGCGCAATTATTCCACTTTTTATACCAGCCATGGCTTACATGCTCTTACAGCGCAATACATTTTGTCCATGGAATGTTGTTTTCTCTGAAAGAAACACAGTTTGTCTTTTAAGTGGCTGTGGTTTGTCTCTAAGTGATGCTGCAGCTTTGATGGCTTCATAGATTAGTTTGACAGCACAGTAGAGCAAATTACACACATTTTTATTCAATGCCATCTGTCTCCTTGAAGGTAAACCCAAACTTCAGATAATTATCTATATTTTCGGGTCTTCTCTCGTTTGCGCTTACCCGTATTAGTTACATCAGCAGCAGGTGCCGCCCCGCCAGTTGCATTTTCACCTGTGGTTTCTGAGGTGGAGTGTATCTCTCTTGTGCTTGTGGATTTTTTGGTTTGAGTTACAAAATGATTAATTTTCGCTTTTACTAATGTCCATACGATCGGTGGACGCTACAACCGTCTGGAGACGGCGATATGGTCAACTGGGGGTAGACGCTACGGCCAACGGTCGGAGAGGAACCTATCCGGCTCGGACCAAAGTCCATATTCTTTTTTTTGCGTGAGAAATTTGATGTGTGGAGTGCGTGACTAAAGACCAAAATGAGTGGCTGTCACGCTCAATGCGTGGCACTTGAGAGCCCTGCAACCGATACGACGATATAAAGCACGCTTACAACATAATAATGTTAGCTTCAGTACTTTAGTACTAACTAAAAATCGTCATTGTTAAATGAATACACATGAAGTTATGAACACAAGAAAAGTCTGATACATTGTAAAAGCTTAATGTGAATGTTAACCCTTTCATTAAAAAAAAGGTTCGTTGACTAACTAGTTCAGAACAAAAACAGTCTTACGTGGTTTATTTGTGCATAAAATGAACAGCACTCTGCAGAAACACTGGAGCTGTGGGGTGTCGCCGTCTCCTGCCGAAGAAGTGAAAACATTTTTCATTCTGCTTTTACAGCAGTTAGCAAGTGTTTCTCTCTTTGTTGAACACTAATTGTGAAGAGACAGACTTACAGCAGCATTCTTACTCAACTAAGATTTCAATCAAATGAAATGCGAAAAAAGTATCGAAACAAAAACAATGATATCAAAAAGGAATGTATCATACATATACAGTTGTGGTCAAGTTTACATACACTTGTTCCCTGTTATTTCTATAAGTCTGATTTTTCTCTGATAGAGTGATTTGAACAGATACTTTGTCAGAAAATACATTCCTTGTCAGGCCCAGGAGCAAAAGAGGAAGCAGGCGCAGGGTTATCAGGTAGGGAAAGGGGTCTTTATTGGTGCAAAACAAAAGGGCTTTTAAATTGATCAAAATAACAACCGCACTCTATGGACGGAGGTAACGTCAAAAAAAACCCACAACCAAATCACTTCTTCCGGGGAAAAAACTGAGAACTATAAAAATCCACGATACATCTAACATCGGCATACAAAACTGTAGCAAAACCAAAAACCCTGCGTGGCGGCGAAGGCACTGGGCCCAGCGAGGATCCCGAAGGATGGCAAAAGAAACCTGTGGCGTGGCAGAACCTGGGAGAAACCATGAGAAAAGACGAACACACTGGCACAGGACAAAGGGAGACGCAGACTATTAATACACATGGAGGGGAATGGGGAACAGGTGGACACAATCAGGAATCAGGGAAGACAATCTGACTGGTGACACATGAGGAAGGGTAAGTGACCTGAAACGAGAGGAGTTATTATTTCAAAATAAAACCGTAAATGACAAGACAACAACAGACAATTTCACCGCGGTGTGACATTCCTGAAGTTTGGTTCTTTTATGATTTTATTATGGGTGACAAAAAAAGTCTGCTGGGTCAAGAATATACATACGCAACATGAATTAGCAATTTTGGTGACAATGAAATTAGCTTCATATATATATTTAAATCTCTATATATTTATATCTATTTATATCATATATATATAATTCTACAAATGGACAGAAGGACATATTCTGTTACCATATTGATTAGCCTGATATTCAATCAATGAGGATTAACTTGCATGACTTAAATCCCTTCTGTTTGCTGCTTTTTCTGAAGGGAGAAGCCTGAACACGATTATGCCCAAAGGGAAATTATGCCTAGATCAGTAGAGCTTAATACATAGTAATTATTTAACAGGATATACTTACACGGCGATTAGCATATCTTTAAGACAAGACAGAGATCGAGAGTGGAAGGAGAGGAATGGAGAGAGATAGAGAATGGACAGGAAGACAAGGTCTATGTGATAAGGATTTATTTCGCTCACTTTCTGACAGGGGGTGAAAATTGTTCCTTCATAATGTACCTTTTCTGATAAGCCCTCTCTATAGGGGCTGGGTGAAAGCTAAGCAGGCCTAACGTGCCTGGCATCCGAGACATATGGCACATGTCCCACATATCATTCATTAAACACAGTCCAACATGTGTCGCCACACACGCACACTAGACAGGTGTAGTTTAGGTAAAGATTATAGCTGATATGCAAAAAAATAGACATTTCAGTTATAGCTACAGGAGCAACTTTAGGGTTGAAACAGCCAACTCTCGGATGGAAGGACAACCCTGCTCTCCTCGACCCAGTCAACAGCGTAGTGAATGTCATAGTGCAGAGGTCACTAACTGGCAGAGCGCAGTCCAGATCTGGACCAAGCAGTCACATCTGGATAAAAAGCTAAAAACAGACGGCTGTGATTTAAACGTAACAGCGCACTTTTCAACTGCACAGCTTTAGTGGCTTAAAGCACAGACTAATTGCATTTGAGTTAAACCATCCCACGTGATACTACTCGACTAATCAAGTCTTTGCATTCCAGGCAGGATGATACTGTCTCCATACTGCAGACAAACGAGAGAGGTAGCGGCAAATTACAAATAAAGACGGTAGGAAGAAAAGAAAGATAGTGGCGTTTGAAAAAAAGACGAGTGAGACGGAGAAAGCGAGAGACAGGGACGGGAAAAATTAGGAACAAATGGCGCTCTGCAAAGGTAGAGCTTTTAATCCTCAATGGACGGACTGGTTTCTGTTCTTCCTTTCTACTGCAGCACTAATCAGTGTCTCAGATGCTCAGAACCTGTTGAAACGTCAAATCAATGAACTTTTCCACGTGGGTAGGAGAACGGACCTGATGCATTCAGCCCCGGGTTTAAAATCCTGGCAGGAAAAACTAGATCTTAATTCTCCCACTTACAAAAAACAAGTGGGAGAGTGGATATATATTCCAATAAACTGTTCAATTGTTCAATGTTATTATTTATAGTTTGCTTTGAGGCAGAGGGGAAACTCAAGCTTTCTACTTTTTTAATGCAGCCCTACTTTTATTTAGTTATTTATTTATTAGCAGTCACATATATTCAGTTCTTTGTTACGTGACAATACATTTTGTCAGAAGAGTTTTAGAATCGTGCTGATTTCATTTGTTAGTCGTATATTGATTAAATACAAATGTTGATACAACTCTATTCCTCTATTTAATCACACTAAAAAGTCACAGTATGATCTTCCGGACCTTTGCTTCTAGAAATATTTAGTTTTAGTTGAAGACCCCTGGCATAGTTTAAGAACTAGTGGACGGTCTAGTTTACGGTGTAAGGTATGCCGTGTTGTACTGCCTAGCACACGTCCTAGTTTATGGCAGAGTCTACGGCATAGTGAATGAGTTTGTGTACTGCCTTGTGTATGGCGTACTTTATGGCGTAGTGTATTACCTAGCTCAGGGATTTCAAAAGTCGGTTGCAGGACAGGAAACATGTAATGGTGGTTTAATGGAGTAATAATTCATATTAAATATAATTTGTAAAAAATCAATAGTGTGTTTACGCAAAATAGAAACATGAATTATAAAACTGCCCTTTGCAAGATTCAAATCTAAAATGTACACTTGAGCTCCTCCTTTAATGTACACAGTACCTAACGTTATCTGCACAAACTAGGCTAACAGTTAACTTTTTCAGCAACATTTATAAAACGTGCTGAAATTGGGAAACTGTAAGGTGGATATCTGGAAAGAGGAGAGAGATACAGGAATCCGAGGCAAAACAGAAAGTTAATACTCACATATCTTACTTGCTAACATTACCCCTCTCTCTCTCTTGCTGCAGCCTAATGATGCGTTCACACGAAAAGCAAAGCAAATTCTTCACTCGAGTAGATTCCACGCAAAGACAATTCACAGACGCGACTTGTCGCAAATGAGGCAAATTTTAAACACGCGGCACGTGGGATGCGATCAAATCACTTTTCGCCCAAAGTTGCGAATAATTTGCCCAACGCTGTCTTGCGAAAGCCAATCAGAGTTGAGATGCTGCACTTGTCATCACCGCTGTCCTGCTGCCACAGCGTGAATTCACTTTATTAAACTGCCGCTCACTGGAGACACACGCACTGCTGAGACTAAACGCATGTTAGGACGCTGACACCGAGCCGACATAATAGGTCATTAAACCGGCTGCTGGTCAGCCTGAAGTAGACCTCTAAGCACCAGTCATCCAGACACTTTTTGGAGGAGTCAGTGAAATTCAAGCTGTGTGCAGCGACAGATAACGTATCAAACCCAAACACAACACCGTTTGCGGTTCTGACATTTGTGTAATTCAGGCAACAAATCAAGAACAGAAATAGTGGTTATTTATTGCCATGGTGGATAGCGGAAATAATAACTAGAGATGAGCCGGATACTCGGCTGAAACGAGTTTTTTTTTTCAGTCGGCTCTAACCAGTTTTTTTTTACTTCACGCACTGACCTCTCTCTCTGTCATCAGTTTTTTTTACCGTCTGCTGGCTCTCTTCACGCACTCAGTGTCTGACGTTGACAAGTTGTGTTGAATAACTAAATATTAATATTACAAATTAAGCCACACACACACTTCCCCTCTCTCTCTCATGATCATCAGTGATAAGAATTAAGAAGGAATGCTGTTTTAACCGGAGAAAGGCTTAACCCGACAATTTACGGGGTAAATCCTTCCTACTTCCGGGTTAGGCCCCGCCCATTTTCGGGTTAGGCCCCGCCCAGTCCGAGTACGGATACGGATACAGATAATTCATATGGTTCAACAGATACAGATACAGATAATGCTGTACTCGCTCATCTCTAATAATAACTCTTTACGGAGACAAGTAACGAAGAGAAGTCATGCCCCCTTTCATGTTAATACTCATATCCCCCGAGGCACAGGCCGAGGGGGTGGAGTGGCAGCTATTTATGACTCCTGCCTTTTAATAAACCTTAAACCTAAACTGGATTATAACTCATTTGAAAGTCTGACTTTCAGTCTTTCACAACCAACCTGGAAAATAATCCAGACGGTTCTCTTTGTAATAGTGTACAGGGCCCCAGGTCCTTATTCTGAATTTTTATGTGAATTTTCACAGTTCTTAACGAGTCTGGTCCTTAAAACGGACAAGGTAATTATAGTGGGTGACTTTAACATTCATGTGGATGTCGATAACGACAGCCTTGGTACTTCATTTCTCTCTTTGCTGGAATCAATTGGTTTCTGTCAGACTGTAAACAAACCAACTCATTGTTTTAACCACACCCTCGACTTGGTTCTTGTCAATGGTATTGTGATAGAAAACTTAACAATCTTTCCAGAGAACCCTCTACTGTCCGACCATTGTCTGATAACCTTTGAATTTCTACTGCCAGAATCTCCTCCTCCTGCCAAGGGTTTCTACAGTCGATGTTTATCGGACACCGCTGTAGCCTCATTTAAAGAAACCATTCCCTCTGCTCTAAGTTCAGTGTCCTGTCTCAAGATATCAGAAGACTCCTCTGAAAACTTCAGTCCGTCACAAATCGACCATCTTGTGGATACTGCCACAGGCTCTTTGAGAATGGCACTGGACGGTATTGCTCCCCTCAAAAGAAGAATGGCAACAAGAAGGAAGTTCGCCCCTTGGTATAACTCTCAAACCCGGAACTTAAAGCAAACTGTGCGGAAACTTGAGCGGTTATGGCGTTCCACCAAATCAGAAGGATCTAGGCTAACTTGGCAAGACAGCGTTAAAACATATAAGAAGGCTCTCCGTAACGCAAGAGCATCCTATTACTCATCATTAATCGAGAAAAATAAAAACAACTCCAGGTTTCTCTTCAGCACTGTAGCCAGACTGACAGAGAGTCACAGCGCTGTCGAGCCGTGTATTCCTGTGGACCTCAGTAGTAACGACTTTATGAACTTCTTCAATAATAAGATTCTGACTATCAAAGAGAAAATTGATGGTCTACTACCCCCAACCGGAGCCAACCCGTCCGCGGATGTAGGATCCTTGGATGCAGCCGTGGTATGAATCTGTCTTTGTTGACAGGACATGTACCACAGTCCTTCAAGGTAGCTGTAATTAAACCTCTTCTGAAGAAACCTACCCTAGCTCCAGAGGTGTTGGCTAACTACAAACCCATCTCTAATCTTCCCTTCCTCGCTAAGATCCTGGAGAAATCTGTCACGAATCAATTACGTGACTTTCTACAAAACAATGCTTTGTTCGAGGATTTCCAGTCAGGATTTCGAATGCATCACAGCACAGAAATGGCACTGGTGAAAATTACAAATGATCTTCTACTTGCATCGGACCAAGGACTTGTATCTTTTCTTGTATTGCTGGACCTCAGTGCTGCATTTGACACCATCGATCACCGTATCCTGCTGCAGAGACTGGAACACTTGATTGGCATCAAAGGAACTGCACTCAGCTGGTTTAAATCTTATTTATCGGATCGATACCAGTTTGTGTTTGTGAACGGTGAATCATCGAGAACCACCACAAGGTTCTGTGCTTGGACCGATTCTATTTACCCTGTACATGCTTCCTTTGGGCGACGTTATCAGAAAACACCGCATAAACTACCATTGTTATGCAGACGATACTCAACTGTATCTATCGATCAAGCCAGAAGACACCAACCAACTTGTTAGACTTCAGGACTGTCTTGGAGACATCAAAACTTGGATGACCTGCAACTTCCTGATGTTGAACTCGGAAAAAACGGAAGTTATCATGATAGGCCCAGAGCGCCTTCGAAGTCAGCTGTCACGTGATACAGTCTCTATGGATGGAATTGCTCTGGTATCCAACGGCACCGTCAGAAATCTTCGAGTTCTCTTCGACCAGGATATGTCCTTCAACTCTCATATAAAGAAGACTTCAAGGACTGCCTTTTTTCATCTACGGAATATATCGAAAATCAGGAACTTTCTCAAAGTGATGCAGAAAAACTAGTTCATGCATATGTTACTTCTAGACTGGATTACTGTAATTCCTTGTTATCAGGCTGCTCTTGTAAATCGCTTAAACCTCTCCAACTGATTCAGAATGCTGCAGCACGTGTATTAACAATAACTAAGAAATAGGATCATATAACTCCTGTATTAACTTCTCTGCACTGGCTTCCTGTTAAATCAAGAATAGAATTTAAGGTACTTCTCCTCACCTACAAGGCACTTGCTGGTGAGGCACCATCTTATCTTAAAGAGCTTGTTACACCGTATTGCCCTACAAGGCATCTGCGCTCCGTAGATGCTGGGCTACTTGTGGTTCCTAGAGTTTTAAAAAGTAGGATGGGGCCCAGAGCCTTCAGTTATCAAGCTCCTTTTTTGTGGAACCAGCTTCGACTTTCAGTCCGGGGGGCAGACTCGGTCAGTTCATTTAAGATAAAGCTTATAGTTAGGGCTGGCTCAGGTTAGCCTGGACCAGCCCTTAGTTAAGCTGCTCTAGGCTTAGACTGCCGGGGGACTTCTTAGGACACACCGAGCCCCTCTTTCACTCTCACACTCACTCTCTCCTCCCACAATCATCCATGTTTTATTAATGTACATCACTAATTAAGCTTCTTTCCGGGAGTTTTTTGTGCTTTCTCGCCTAGCAGGTCTCCGTGGATCAAAGTTTCGTGCGGACCCCGGTTCTGACTCCTGGCTCATGGCTCTGCTGACACCTGCTGCTGCCATCATCATTACTTTAAATATGATTCATATTACTGTCATCAAAAACCAACATCTTTCTGCTCTCCCTCCCCACAGAAGCCTCTGTGGATGGTGGTTCTATCTGATGGAGGTTGTCCCTGCAGTGGTCCTGCCGTACACCTGTTCTGCTACTTGCAATTACTTGTATCATTTCATTTAGAGAAATTGAATGTATTGTACATATTTTACATTGTTGATTCTGTACACATGACATCCATTGCAGTCTGTCCATCCCGGGAGAGGGAATCCCTCCTCTGACGTTCTCCCTAAGGTTTTTTCCCCATTGAAGGGTTTTTTCATATTTTGGGGAGTTTTTCCTGTGCCGATGTGAGGGTTTCGGGACAGAGGATGTTGCATGTGTGCAGACTGTAAAGCCCTCTGAGGCAAATTTGTAATTTGCGATTTTGGGCTATACAAAATAAAATGAATTGAATTGAATTGAATTTCAGGCACGAATGAAGCAAAAAAATAGGACGCAAATGAAGTGAAATAACTACAACTAGTTGGGTGAGTAAAGCCTTGCAAAAAATCCCTTAGCTTTTAATATAATCGCAGCATAATCCCCCTGCGCTGCCTGTGAAATCCTTAAATGGACTCGTCCCTTTTTATTTATATATGTTTCAAAGACGTTACATGTGCCTGACTGTGTTTAAGAAATTTCAAATTCCCCTACCTTTGTTGATCAGTCGTGATGTGTAACTTTACATTCTTTTATTTTAAATAATTTAGCCGCTATGGACTGTAAATGGAATATGACGCAATCTGCCTCTGAGCCTGTGCGTTTGTCCTTGTCCTTTTTGCTCATCTCAAAGTGACGTAACTGTTGCAGTTTTTCGGGGTATTTATGTAGTATTTTTGTTTAGTCCTGATTCAGAATTAATATGATACAACATTGCAGTTACCCCTTTGTTCGGTCTGTGTTTACATTGCAACTAGAGATGAGCGAGTACAGCATTATCTGTATCTGTATCTGTTGAACCATATGAATTATCTGTATCCGTATCCGTACTCGGACTGGGCGGGGCCTAACCCGAAAATGGGCGGGGCCTAACCCGGAAGTAGGAAGGATTTACCCCGTAAATTGTCGGGATAAGCCTTTCTGCGGTTAAAACAGCATTCCTTCTTAATTCTTATCACTGATGATCATGAGAGAGAGAGGGGAAGTGTGTGTGTGGCTTAATTTTTAATATTAATATTTAGTTATTCAACACAACTAGTCAACGTCAGACACTGAGTGCGTGAAGAGAGCCAGCAGACGGTAAAAAAAACTGATGAGAGAGAGACAGAGAGAGAGAGAGGGAGAGGGAGAGAGAGAGGTCAGTGCGTGAAGTAAAAAAAAAAACTGGTTAGAGCCGACTGAAAAAAAAAACTCCGACAGGCAGAGACGCAATGAGAGTCGCATTCTTAAGCACCACGTCTTAACAAGCCCCACGTTTACCTGAACTCTACTAGTTAAGAACAACAAACCGAAGTAAAAAAAAATAAAGGCGAAGAAATCGTTTAAATTTATCGGGAAAGACCCGCGAACCGGTCGAGTGAGCCGAGCGGGACACAGCAACACAAACGGTATGTGTGTAGTGGAGGGGCGCTGTGACTACCAGCCAATCACAGAACGCAGACACAGACAGCTACCCAATGAGGACTTTTATTCAATCCGATCACAGATATTGACTCGTATTACTCGTATAATACTCATACTCGGCAAAAGTGCTTTATCCGTACCGGATACTCGTTTCAGCCGAGTATCTGGCTCATCTCTAATTGCAACATTCAACAGCAGACTAAATATTGTATAAAACCATCAGGTTTGAGCAAACTGTCATTGGTCCAATATTAATGCAGCTATGAATAGACTTTTTCTGTGTGTGAGTGTGAGGGATTGGGGTGCATGAAGCCAGTTGTAGAAGGGGTGCGTGGCCTAAAAAGTTTGGGAACCGCTGACCTAGTGTATGGCATAGTGTACGACAAAAGAGTCTACGGCCTGGTAAAACTGAGACTTTGGTGAGTCTGTGCAAATTAAAGTCGGACAATGGAAGATTTGAAAAACATTCCCTTGTCTGATGAGTTTCAATTTCAGCTGCGACATTCAGATGGTAGGGTCAGAATTTGGCCTAAACGACATGAAAGCATGGATCCATCTTGCCTTGTATCAACAGTTCCGGCTGGTCATAGTAGTATAATGGTGTGGGGGACATTTTATGGCACAGTTTGGGCCCCTTAGTACTACCTGAGTATTGTTGCTGATGTAGCAGTATAGAGTTGCCAGGTCATTGGGTGACACTGCTGGTAATTAACACCAGGTGGCTGTAATGAGGTGGGCCAGTTTAAAAGTGGCGCTCTTCCTCTTGCACCTCTGTCCTCATTTCCGGGCGACTATATGCATGCTGCTCTGTGTTCCCGTTCGTCCAGCAGCATATTTACTTGGTAAATGCCAGCGACAGCCAGTGTCCTCTCCCTAACTCCTTCTGTGTGTAAGCGTGTGTCCTAAAACAGGAGTTGCTATTATCAGTGAATTGAGGTCGCTGCTGTTTTCTCTCCAGTGAATTTTTGTCTCCATGCTCTTGTCTCCGCAGAACTCCACCTCCGGGGAAGCATCGTCTCTGCGGCATTATCCCTACTGAGGCTTTATCTCCCCTTGGAAACGTCTCACCACGTCCCCGGTTCATACCGTGCGCCAGATCAGCTCCTTTAAAACATTTAACACTAATTGGTTTGTCTTTTTAGTTGCTGGAGACTGGTGGTGGCGGTGCTGGTGGCCGGGTGGTGGTGTCCTACCCCTTTGTTTGCCGTGTCCTGGGAAGCGGGTTCTTCAGGACGAGTGTTTTTGGGTTTGTTTTCTTAATTTGGTGGATCTCCCTCGCCCCCCTTTACACCTAGCCTCGTCCATCCACTCAGCTCCAGCCCTCTAATTGATTTTATTTTGGGATGAATGAAATGGCACTCATTTTTAAAACTATTTAAAATAAAGCTGTATCCTAAACTGTGAACTCTTGCGCCTTGTGCTTCCCAGATTATACTTGGAATGCATTGATGCATTCCAAGTATTGTTCTTCTATTCTTTATTCTATTTCTCCGCCGCACGTTTCAACTCCTTCACACTTTCAGCTATTAAGACCATTAAAATATTAAAATATTCAGCTCCTTCAGGAGAGGTATGCTATGACTTTTCAGCTCTTACAATTTAATTAATATTAATTAAAATCAACTTTTTAACATTGTTTCCTATGGATTAAATTATCAAATCCTCAAAACTTCAACTTTCAACTTTTTCAGCTTTTCCAATCTTTCAACTAGAGACACCATTTGAACTTCAAAATGTTGACACAAGCCTTAACAATTTCATAAAAAAACAGCTTGTTGATGTCTGTTATAGTTTTTGGGTCCCTTTTGAAAGTAGAGTGCATGCCAGAGTGCAGACAAAGTCAGAAAACAACAGAAGGTACATGTTTTGTAAACTGCTAGTAGAGCAGTTTTAAAACACATAGAGACATAAAATGTACACTCATGCGTTTGGTAGTCTTGTGTCTCTCAAAATCTCTTTATTTTTTGGCTACCCCAAATTGTTTTGCTCCAGAAAGCATTTGTTTGAGGTGTGGATTCTCAGTAACTGTCTGTCGGTATCGTTAGTTGTTGCACCTGCTCCGTTGTCACGGCAGTTAGCCGGGGCTTTCTGTGACTCACAGCTGATCCATATTAGCTGATTAGTGCAGCCTGACATGAACTCCTTCTCTCATCATTTCAAAACAACCCCCATGGAGGGAATTCTTACTGTAATGTTTGATGAGGCCTATTAATATATTCTGTCTCCCAAACCCCCAAATTAATAGAAGCTTCTCCCATTTCTGTTTTTTTTTATACAATTCTTTCAAGTTCATTTCAGCTATTCCCATTTCTGTATTTTCAGCAATTTTTAAATGTATTTCAGCATTTTCTAGTATTTCAGCAATGTTTAGAATTAATTTCAACTTTTTTCATTTCTGTACTTTAAGCAACTTTTTAATTAATTTCAACTTCCTGCATTCCAACGCATTTTCAGCAGGAAATGCATTTTCTAGTTTGGTTTAATTTCCCTTTTACACCCTACCCTCGACCACACCACAGAACAATATCCAACTTCTGGTGGCTACGTTGAGCAGGATAATGCACCCTATCACCAAGCTCATGACATCTCAAACTGGTTTCTTAAACATGACACAACATACACTCACCGGCCACTTTATTAGGTACCCCATGCTAGTAACAGGTTGGACCCCCTTTTGCCTTCAGAACTGCCTCAATTCTTTGTGGCATAGATTCAACAAGGTGCTGGAAGCATTCCTCAGGGAGTTTGGTCCATATTGACATGATGGCATCACACAGTTGCCGCAGATTTGTCGGCTGCACATCCATGATGCGAATCTCCCGTTCCACCACATCCCAAAGAGGCTCTATTGGATTGAGATCTGGTGATTGTGGAGGCCATTTGAGTACAGCAAACTCATTGTCATGTTCAAGAAACCAGTCTGAGATGATTCCAGCTTTATGACATGGCGCATTATCCTGCTGAAAGTAGCCATCAGAAGTTGGGTACATTGTGGTCATAAAGGGATGGACATGGTCAGCAACAATACTCAGGTAGGCTGTGGCGTTGCAACGATGCTCAATTGGTACCAAGGGGCCCAAAGAGTGCCAAGAAAATATTCCCCACACCATGACACCACCACCACCAGCCTGAACCGTTGATACAAGGCAGGATGGATCCATGCTTTCATGTTGTAGACGCCAAATTCTGACCCTACCATCCGAATGTCGCAGCAGAAATCGAGACTCATCAGACCAGGCAACGTTTTTCCAATCTTCTATTGTCCAATTTCGATGAGCTTGTGCAAATTGTAGCCTCAGTTCCCTGTTCTTAGCTGAAAGGAGTGGCACCTGGTGTGGTCTTCTGCTGCTGTAGCCCATCTGCCTCAAAGTTCGACGTACTGTGCGTTCAGAGATGCTCTTATGCCCACCTTGGTTGTAACGGGTGGTTATTTGAGTCACTGTTGCCCTTCTATCAGCTCGAACCAGTCTGGCCATTCTCCTCTGACCTCTGGCATCAACAAGGCATTTCCGCCCACAGAACTGCCGCTCACTGGATGTTTTTTCTTTTTCGGACCATTCTCTGTAAACCCTAGAGATGGTTGTGCGTGAAAATCCCAGTAGATTAGCAGTTTCTGAAATACTCAGACCAGCCCTTCTGGCACCAACAATCATGCGACGTTCAAAGTCACTCAAATCACCTTTCTTCCCCGTACTGATGCTCGGTTTGAACTGCAGGAGATTGTCTTGACAATGTCTACATGCCTAAATGCACTGAGTTGCCGCCATGTGATTGGCTGCTTAGAAATTAAGTGTTAACGAGCAGTTGGACAGGTGTACCTAATAAAGTGGCCGGTGAGTGTACATGAGCTGTCTGTAGTCCAATGACCCCCCCCCCCCCAGTCACCAGATGTCAATGCAATAGATGTAGTCGAACAGGAGATTCGCACCATAGATGCAGCCGACAAATCTTCAGCAACTGCGCAATGATATTATCAATGTGGACCATAATCTCGGAGAAATGTTTCCAACACCTTTTTGAAAGTATGCCACAAAGAAGTAAGGCAGTTCTGAAGGCAAAGGGTTAGCTCGATTTGTATAATAAAGTGGCCGGTCTTTAAAAATCGACAGGTGGTTGCACTTCGACACAAGGCCGGGCCTGACACGTTATATATGTGTAAAATGAATGCACAGCTTTGTTTGATGGTGGGTGTGATTTCACATGGTTTCTTTATTGACAAAAGGGATGAAGCAGCCATTAGTCGGTCAGTCAGTCATATGGCTTCTGGTGAGGCATCAGATCAGCCTCCCATTTTATATATATATACCGTATTTTCGCAACTATAAGGCGCACTTAAAATCCCTTTTTTTTTATCTGGAGCGCCATATACAGGACTGTCTCAGAAAATTAGAATATTGTAATAAACTTCTTTATTTTCTGTAATGCAATTTAAAAAAAAAATATCATGCATTCTGGATTCATCACAAATCAACTGAAATATTAAAAGCCTTTTAATATTGCTGATTATGACTTACAGCTTAAGAAAACTCAAATATCCTATCTCTAAATATCAGAATATCATGAAAAAGTATACTTGTAGGGTATTCAACTAATCACTTGAATCGTCTAACTCGAAACACCTGCAAGGGTGTTTCCAGAATGCATGACATTTTTGTTTTTTTAATTGCATTACATACTTTCGCCCACTTTAACGGACGGTCCGGCCCCCGTCGATTGGACCATCTGCAGCCGGAGTGGGAAACAGCCGCGGTGCGCGGTACCCCTGCTCTATAGCAAGAGCAAATTTATACGGCAGCCATCTTGGCTTGCTGCATGAATTACCGTGAATATTGTAATTGTCAGTCGTCATGTCTGACCTTTAAACTCAACATTTAGATTTATATTTAGATTTAACATTTACATTTAAAATCTACATTTAGATTTAACATTTAGATTTATCATTTGTATATAACATTTACATTTAACATTTATTATTTACCAACTTTGTGTTACTGCCAAACATTGTACTTGGAAAAGTTGTTGCATGTATTTACATGATTTTGTCTCTAAATGTTTGAAAAAGTGACATGTGAATATTGTCCTGCTTTTTTTATTCATGTGATAACGCTAAATGTACGAAAACTGCGCAGGATTTTAGAATGTGCAACATTTTACAAACGGCGCCCCATACACCCCAGACTGGGACTGCGTTAGTTAAAGTTAAAATTTACTAACCTTTGACTGTGGCCCCTTATTTTGTAATAGTGGAACTACAATGTATAGCTGGTACAAATTAAAAACCTCACACACATGGACACACAGACCACAAATTAGCACAATGCACAGGCACCTCAGCTGGCCTCCACACCCCAGTTGACACAGGCCTGACCTCTGTTTTGTGTGTGTGTGTTTGTGTGCATGTCCAGCTGGTTGAGCATACACAGGGTGGGCTGTCACTCCACTCAGGACTTGCTGCCAGCAACAGAAGAGCCGGGGTGTATGTCTGGAATGGCTTGAAGGCAGAGAGGGATGGTGGCCGAAGGGTGACATGAAGGCAGACGTGTAGTTGTATGTGTGTCCTTCTGTCCTAGAGTCGTCTGGTCTATTAAATTACATTGAGGATAAATTATCTGCAAATGATGTACAAGCAACGAAGTGTCTCATAAATCATCATCAGTTCAGATTTCAAACATACAAACAGAATGTTCACCATTCTACTGCCATAAAAGGAATGACAGTATTTAACAAATATTTTCTTTCGGCCGATTTGCCTAAGGCTTCATAGATTTTCATTTTTCATTTAGTTCATAATTCACTGGCTTCACTGGAGATCATACTTGGTAGGAAGTTTTCCTATGTCTCACTTTTCTATATTCTTCGGTTTGTTAAGTGATCTACATCAGCAGTATTCTATAACTTTTGTCAACAAAATGAACTGATTATCCAACAATATGTACTTCTCTGCAAGTGTCTTGTTAAATTAAAATTAGAAGCATTATCATGGTATTTTTACCAAACAAATGTTCACCTACTGTTAACATGTCCATTTAAACATTTTGTAATGTTAATTAGCCCCAGTGGTGGTTACTCAACTCGCTGGTTGTAGTTTTTTTTTTGTTAAATTTTGAGTTAATACTTGCCTTCGTTTAAGTTATGGTTTCAAAGGTGGAAGCATTCACTTGGTTGTTTTGTTAGTCTGAAAATTAAATCAGGTTGCTGTGGTGGCGGGGTGTGATTAGCTCAGCTGCAGGGGGAGGGGTTCAGGGAACTGTGCCGGCAGGTAACAAGCGCAGCTGAAAAACATTGGACTGACCCCTGTGGTTAAAAACAGAGAGCAGGACGTGTGTGGCTGAACCAGACGCTCAGGGTGGAGGAGCCTGTGTGTGTGTGTCTGTGTGTTCCTCCATCGTGAACCTGCGCAGAGGAGTCTCCTCTGCCACAGTGGCGGCCAAAGTGGGGTGTGCGGGTTGCCGGCGGACGAGTGGGCGATCAGCCTATCACCACTGCTGACCAGGGAGGCGCAGATGGCCGCCAGCAGGTGGCTGCAGCCGGGGGGCGTGGGTGGAGCACCGGCGGTGGTGGAGAAAGTGGTGGTGGAGCAGTTCCTGCAGAGTCTGCCACTGCGGACCTCGTCGTGGGTCCAGTACCACCGCCCGGGGACGCTGGAGGCTACGGTCACCCTGGCGGAGAACCACCTGGCGGTTCACCCCGGCGGACGGGGGGATGGCGGACACCCGCGTCACCGTAACCAGTCCCCACGTTGCGAAGGAGGCGGTGGCATTCAGGTTATCTTCCGAGTCGGAATCCCGAAAGAGATTCTGACTGACCAGGGCACCTCGTTCATGTCACGCGCACTGCGGGAACTTTACGAATTACTGGGGGTTAAGTCCATTCGGACTAGAGTTTATCACCCCCAGACCGACGGGCTGGTGGAGCGGCTGAATAAAACCTTAAAATCCATGGTTCGTAAATTCTTCCACGATGGGGAACGTCATTGGGATAAATGGCTTGATCCTCTGTTGTTTGCATTACGGGAGGTGCCCCAGGCCTCAACAGGATTCCAAGGAACACTGGGAGGAGGGTCCGAGCCCCGGTAAGAACGAGATTCAGTACGTCCTGGACCTGCGAGCCAAACTCCACACATTGGGTGAGTTGTCATGTGAGAATTTGCTCCAGGCCCAGGAGCGTCAACAACGGAT
The DNA here is from genome assembly GCF_949316345.1 of Pungitius pungitius. Lineage (NCBI taxonomy): Eukaryota > Metazoa > Chordata > Actinopteri > Perciformes > Gasterosteidae > Pungitius > Pungitius pungitius. The sequence goes on along the minus strand of NC_084902.1, from coordinate 19,296,610 downwards.
GTACAACAGAGGGGCCAATTTACACCGGGAGAAAAAGTACTTGTATTGCTTCCTTTCTCAGCTCGAAACTCCTCGCCAGGTGGCAAGGGCCCTTCGAGGTCACACCGCGGGTAGGGGACGTCGACTATGAGGTGGTGCGTTGTGACCGGGGCGGAGCTACACAGATCCACCACCTCAACCTCCTCAAACGATGGAGGGAGGCGGAGTCTGTTTCCCTGCTGTCCGCAGTAGCTGAGAGAGAGGAACTGGGGCCAGAGGTCCCCAAGTCCACCAATCCGACGCCCATCTCTCTGCGACCCAGAAAGCAGACGTATCCCAGTTGCAAAATCAGTTTAATGATGTGTTCTCCCTCCTGCCAGGTCGCAATGATCTCATAGCGCATCACATCGAGACGTCTCCAGGCGTGAGAGTGCGATCGCGGCCCTACAGGTTACCTGTACACAAGAGAAAAATTGTTCAGAGAGAATTTGCGGCGATGCTGGTGATAGAGGAGTCCAACAGCGCCTGGTGCAGCCCCATCGTACTGGTCGCTAAGAAGGATGGCGTGGTGCGGTTCTGTGTGGACTATCGCAGGTTGAACGATGTGTCACGTTTTGATGCATACCCGATGCCCCGGGTCGACGAACTCCTGGACCGATTGGGCACCGCACGTTTTTTTACGACACTGGATTTAACCAAGGGCTACTGGCAGATTCCCTTGTCGCAAGAGTCCAAGGAAAAGACGGCTTTCTCCACTCCGTTTGGGTTATACCAATTCACCATGCTTCCATTTGTGGTATTCGGGGCCCCGGCCACCTTCCCACATCTCATGGACCGGGTGCTTCGTCCACATGCTGCATATGCTGCCGCCTACCTGGATGACAGCACCACCTGGGCAGAGCATCTGCGGCAGGTGGGCGCGGTGCTGGAATCCCTGAGGCAGGCCGGGCTCACCGCCAACCCGGGGAAGTGTGCAGTTGGGCAGAGGGAGGTGCGGTATCTGGGGTACCACTTGGGCGGCGGGCGGGTGCGCCCTCAAGTGGACAAGACCGCGGCTATTACGGCCTACCCGCGGCCCAAGACTAAAAAAGAGGTGAGGCAGTTTCTGGGGCTGGCAGGGTACTACAGGAGGTTCATCCCGGGCTTTGCGGAGCTGACCAGCACCTTAACTGACCTAACCCGGAAAGGTGGCTCAGATCCGGTCCAGTGGACCGAGCGGTGCCAATGGGCGGTTGAGGGGGTAAAAGCCGGCTCTGTGCGGGGAACCGCTTCTCCATACACCTGACTTTTCTCTCCCTTTTACCCTGCACGCTGATGCGTCGAGCAGAGGGCTGGGGGCCGTTTTGTCCCAGCAGGTGGACCGCCCGGTCCTCTACATTAGCTGGAAGTTATCAGAGAGAGAGGCCAGGTACAGCACCGTGAAAAAGGAGTGCCTGGCCATCCGGTGGACAGTCGACTCCCTGCGGTACTACCTCCTCGGGCGCCAATTCACTCTCTGTTCGGATCACACCCCGTTGCAGTGGTTCCACCGCAAGGATACCAATGCCTGGATCACTCGGTGGTATCTAGCTTTACAGCCTTTTAACTTCAAGGTGATCCATAGGCCGGGGGCGCAGATAGTTGTGGCCGACTTCCTTTCCCGCCCTCGGGAGGGAGGGGGGGAGTTGGTTCGGCCGGACGGCTCCCCGGCCTAAGTCGGGCGGTGGGGGTATGTGGTGGCGGGGTGTGATTAGCTCAGCTGCAGAGGGGGGGAGCTGGAGGGAAGGGTTCAGGGAACTGTGTCGGCAGGTAACAAGCGCAGCTGAAAACCATTGGACTGATTGTCTCCCCTGTGGTTAAAAACAGTATTTTCATGATATCTTACAGTTGTAAAAGACCAAACCCCTCCTAGGGATTAAACCAGATTCTTTTCAAAATCGCGCAATGTGATATTGAGACCATAGGCTCTAAAAACTGCATTTTGCCCGAAGAATTTCTAAACTATGTGTGTAGGGAGCATTTTCTAAAAACCACCATTCGCCATGAGTGTTGAAGTTGTTTAACTCAACCATACTTTAACTAATCTGCTCCATATTTCTCATATAGCATGAACTTCTCACCCTTTGAACAGCCATATGATCATTTCTATTCCGTCTTATGGTTTTAAGAAGGTATTACGGTAAATTAACTTTGTAAGGGGGGTGGCTTAATCTGGAAAGATGTATAACTTCCAAATGGCTTGGCCTGCCCTCACCAAAATGTAGCGTGTGTCAACATTGAACCTCTGAACACAACAGAATTTTTAAACATTTTTGGAAGATTAGGGGGCGCTGCATTTAATCAATAAAGATGTGCTTTTTTGGCAAATTTTCATAATTTCTTACAGTTTCGTTCAGTTGTAACAGAACGAACTTCTCCCAGGGATTAAACCCGATTCTTTTCAAATCCATGCAGTGTGCTCTTGAGACCTTAGGCTCTAAAAATTGCATTTTGCCAGAAGAAATATTAAACTATGTGCGTAGTAGGGAGCTATTTAAAAAAACACCTTTTGAAAGATTTCGAAGGAAGTTGGGTCATGTATGGTATTTTGAGAGGTTATATGTTGACAGAAAAGGCCTAAGGCCATGATAATGTTAAAGATAAAGTGTGCAAAGTGGCATTCCTGGCGTTGCTCCACACGGTTAACGACCACTGACTTGCAAACCCGTAGTTAATGACCTGGTCTAGACTATGTTACATTTTTTAGTCATTCATTTTTTAATGGTTAAATATGTGAAAGTTTTAATTAAAAAAATGATACTTACACCTACGTATGAGATGTGTTGAACACCGTTAATGATATACAAATGAAAGAGTTTGGTGAGTGGCAAAATGCAAATGGAAGTTTGGCAAAAAATTTTCCGAAAATCAAAATTCTGTAAATCTTGTCTAAAGTGTCTAAACTAAAACATCTATAATCGCCCTTTGCAGAGAAAATCTCAACGAATTTCCGGAACACATCCGGATAAAACCTCAAAAAGGTTCCCTTCAATTATGACACCCACATTGTCAAAATATACTTCATGTATGTGTGTGTGTATATATAGCTTTGTGAGATTTAACAGCACATTTGACATCTCCATCAATTAATGAAAAAGTGCCTGATCATGTCACATTCTAAAGGAAAATTTCATCAAAATGACAAAAAAAACTAATACAATGAAGAAGAAAAAACCTTTCATACTGAAATTTCTCGGATGGGGATGTAGTAGTAATATATATAATTTTTTCACTTGGTGTTAATTTACTGATCTGACACAGAAGGCCTTTCTCACTGGTGCTTGTCCATGTGTGAGTGTGTGAATGAGGCAGTGAAAGAGAGAAAGAGCATCAGGCCTGGAGGAGACCCCCTTCTGGCTATCCTCTGAGGGGTTGATGATACTAAAGACACTAGAGAGTGCCCCGGCTGTGACCCACCCACACACATACACACAGCAATCCTCAAACCGTTCTGTTCTCTTTACAACTTTACAAAATAGGCTTTTAATTTAGCTAGGCGGCTGGGGCGTGTGGGGCCTGCCAGCATCAATCATCATGAGGAGGCCAGGCAGTCCCTTGGGCCCTCTCAGTGACGAGGATGATGTCCACGCTCACACACACACAATTCATCCTTCTGCTCTTTTATACATACACATGATCACAAGACCGTAGGACCTTATCATTGTCTCACACAAACACACATGCTCATGCATTTGTGGACACATACACCATCAATCCACTCCAGGCAATAGATTGAGACTGAACCCAGATGGGAAATGCAGGGAAAATGTGAAAAGTGAAACATCTTTCCATATTTACAGCTCTAGTTTGTCACTATTATATATAACATAACCAGACCTAAACAAATGAGAAAAGGGTGTTCATTAAGTGTGCAACCTAACCAAAGTCTACTTTTTACGTCATTTTGGTTTTAATCTCTCTTTGTACAATCATGTTCCCTGAGCTAATTTGTATTTGTATTACACATATTAATTTCCATTTTGGGTTTATGTGCTTACCTTCTTTATTAATTGGATTTGGATAAATTTCAAATGTTCAGAGTGTACCCAGCAGTAATTATATTCCAAAAGAGGTTTGTATGAATTTTGTCTCAGACATTAACGAGTTATCGGCACAATGTTGCGGGATTTTCTTTTGCATACACCTCACACAGCCGAATGACAGTGGGACAGCATGTCCAATTGCTTTAAAATGGAAAGAGGTCAAACGTTCAGGGAAATATGACTTAAAACTGAAATCTGATATGTTTCGGATCTGGACTGGCACTGCCCTTTACAGCTCCTAAATGTTTGGCACTGAACCTTCTTGAGATAAGCAGCGATTGCTTGAGGACATGGTCTATTTTCTCAGAGGAAAGATCTGAGAGAATCAGCCATATGTTTCTCACTCAAAGGAGTCTCTAGTTAGCAGGCCAATAGATTTATATTTAGTTTCAAAGATGTTTGTTAGCGTGTTAATGGCTGTGGCTGATCCAGTGTAACATACACAAATATCTAATGGGATGTTAGTGGAAGCAAGCTCTAGGGTCCAGTCTTTATCCCTAAACTGCACTCAATGTAAGCTGTCTAAAAGCTCATTCTAATTAAAAATGTTGTCACTGAAAAGTTAAACTATTTTCTATCAAAAGGGTTATGTGTCTGCTTTTCTTGGTTTCAAATCTATTTCTTGCACTGTGGTTAATTTATGATGGAAATGTTGAGTTAGGGAAAAAGAAATACAGTCATCAATGTAAATTTAAAATAGTGTAATACGATTTGTGTTGATATCAGATATAGATCATATATTCACACTAGTCAAGTTCTTCGGTGCTTCTTAAAACCAGCTATGTGAAAACTTCTCACACATTAGACGAGAAAAAAAACAAAATTGTTCATCGTTTGTCTAACAGACACAATGACAAGACACTAATATGGTTATATTTGAACATTTTGATCGTAACTTTTTAGCGAAGATTCAGCTCATGCTTTACCAGGGGAAAAGACCTAGAAAGTGGAAAACATCCGTCCCTGTGCCTGCTTCCTCAGTGTCAAACATTTGCTGCAATTGTTTTTATACAACTCTCAAAGCCTTTCTCTATTCCAATTAGGCTAACCATTCTGATCCCTCATCAACCTTAACTTTTTTAACCTTGTAACTTTGATATTAAGGCTCAAAAGTGAGTTTTTTAAATTTTCTTTCTGCCTTCAAAATAATCTTGTACTTTGTGCTCTATCAAAAGAATTTGATGGGCTTCTTGGGCGCACTTTGCCTAACCACTTATTTTATTCAGGGTTCTTTGCAAAGTTGCTTGCTTGACAGCTGAGGGAAGTAGCAATAGCCTTGTTTGTTGTTGATGTTTTCAATGATTTTTTTTTTTGGCGCGTGGCATTTTAGGGTCGCGTGAAGAGACTTCAGTTCGATACCTTTATTAAATCCAGCCAACTAGCTTTGAATCAACCACCCCTTGATCTCAGTCCAAGATTCTGTTTTATATAATCACACACATCTGAGTGAGGTCAGTGACTGTGGTTGAAATGGAAGATAAATTTGAATAAGTTTTCACCACGCGTCAATACATTTCCTCATCCCTGCCCCACCTGCCCCCCAGCTCCCTCTCTCTCTTTTTCTCCACTGTGTCTTTCTTCCTCTGTCTTGCTGGTCATGTCTAATCAGATAAACTGAGCCGAGAGGTGAGATAAGGTGCTTCCGGGGTGCTATGTCGCTCTCTTCTTCCCACACAACCTTCTCCAGCACAACCACCTGCACACCCTCCACCCCGAGGTCTATCTCTGCTGCCGGTGGCGGCGGTGATTTTATGTATGCATAGAGCTGAGCTATCTACTCCTTTGCACCTTGACACCCCCCCACACACACACACAAAACCACATTCACACAACTCGCTGACAATATTCACCCATGTAAACATACCGATTATTCGTGTGACACATGCATCAACACCACACATTCGATGTAAGGGAAGGGTACTTTGTAGCCATCATAGTGGGTCTAAACCACTTACCACAAAGGTGTAGCTCAGAATCTTTGTATTTTAAGACAGAGGCTGTGACTATTGCTCAAATTATACCTGAAAGGAAATGGCACACTGAAAAAAATAATTCATTGGATTTACTCAATTGAACAGTGGACATTGGTTGCACACAAATTGTTTGCTTTGGTAGTCACTTAAACAATTGTGTTCCATCAACACAGACTGACCATGTTCAATATACACAAACAACTATTCATGTTCAATCAACACAAGTACTTTATATTGAAATAAAGTTAATGGAATGTGATTATTTTAAATATTATTTTTACATCAAGTTAAATTGTAATTTTATTTGTAATGTTCTTGTATTAATAATATAAATTACAGTTAACCAAGGAAAGTGGAAATCAAGGGCAATTGGACTGGTTAAGGTTTCTTGAAGGGGTTTCGCTTCTCATCTGTGAGGCTTATTAAGTTCTGACTGAACCACTGTCATTCAGCCACAACTGAAAAAGCCTCTTGGATGAGGATTGAAACGTCTTGTTAACAAATGTTAGATATATATTAACACGTTAACTAGTAAAATGTGGCTACTACTGGACAGTAATCAAAATTTTAAAACTTGGTGTTTACTGCATATTGTATCCGAGAGCCCAAAAAAATAAAAATAGTTCAGTTTTACCATGACTGTTATAAGAATAATGCAGTTCCTACGAGCTTTTTAACTACAGCAGCTTTAATATATGCTATTGGAGCTGAGCGCTCTTTGAGGAGGACGGCTCGATGCGCTCTCCCCGCGGTTCCGGTCCCGCTCGTGCCGAGGCAGAGCGGCGGTTATCTTCGTGGGGATCGCAGGTGGAAAGTAGGAGGAGGGGCTCGGGACGGCTGAGGCACTTTCCCGTCCTTTTGCCGCGTGATCCAGGACCTCGTACCGGGTGTCGGAGGCACTACTAGACCAGTGCTTCCCTGCCAGTGCGCTATTACAGGGCACTGTGTCTGCAGACCCGAGAGTTTCAGAGACCAGCCTCGAGAGGCTGGTACCCCTGAGGGAGTTTCTGGGAGAGTGGCGAGCCCTCCCCAATGTATCTCAATGGGTCCTGCGTACAGTTGACAGGGGCTACGCCATCCAGTTCAAGAGGTGGCCGCCTCAATTCGGAGGGATGCTACCCACAGTGGTGGACCCCCAGCAGGCTCTGGTAATGGAGCAGGAAGTGCAGACTCTGCTGCAGAAGGGAACTATAGAACGAGTTCTACCTCCATGGAGGGAGTCAGGCTATTACAGCCGCTACTTAATTGTTCCAAAGAAGGATGGGGGTTTGCGTCCGATATTAGATTTACGCCGGTTGAGCTGCAAAATGTCCACACTCAAACAGATCGCATCACAGATCAGGTCCGAGGACTGCTTTATCACGATAGATCTCAAAGACGCCTACTTCCATGTACCCATCCTCCTACAACACAGGAAATTCCCGAGGTTTGCTTTTGGGGACAAAGCTGACCAGTACCAGGTTCTTCCGTTCGGCTTAGCCCTCTCGCCCCGTACGTTTACCAAATGCGTGGACGCAGCTCTGGCACCATTGCGTCTCCAGGCCATCCGCATTTTGAACTACATCGACGACTGGATGATTTTAGCTCCATCCGAGCGACTGGCTGCCCAACATCGAGATGTTGTGCTCGCCCACATCAACAGTCTGGGGCTGAGACTCAACGCCAGGAAGAGTGTACTGTCCCCGCTGCAAAGGACCACCTTCGTGGGCGTGGTTTGGGATTCGACAATGATGCGGGCACAACGGTCTCCCGATCCAGTAGCCTCGATCCTCTCTGCAGTCAAGCAGGCCAAGCTAGGTCAGCCACTCACTGTGAAACTGTTTCAGAGACTGTTGGGTCTGCTGGCAGCGGCATCCAATGTGATCCTGTGCGGCCTGTTGCATTTGAGACCATTGCAGTGGTGGCTCAGAGCCAAAGGGTTCTCCCCGAGGGGAAACCAGCGGCGTACGATCAAGGTAACTTGACGGTGCCTGCGGGCTCTGGGGAGACACCCACTATTATCTCGCTTCCTTCGTGGCACCCTGAGGGCAGCACCCCGCACAAGAGTACCGTTTTGGGACCTGGCCATCGTGCTAGAAGGTCTCACCGGTGCTCCGTTCGAGCCCATCGCAGAGGTCGCAGTGAAGTATGTGGCTCTTAAGACCCTCTTCCTGCTTGCTATTTCTTCCCTCAAGAGAATTGGAGATATGCAAGCCCTCTCGGTGGCCCCGTCGTGCACAACCGTGGGGTGAAAAGTTATTAAATTAAGAGTTTTCATAAAACTACCGTGGCGTAATCTTGCGTCCAGTTTGGACAATATTTGACGATTTTCTTCAAAATGTAAAATGTTATAACTCCAAGGAACATTGATATTTCTGGCTAGAAATGTGTATTCATGATTCTTGTGTAGGCCTATAAGTATTGCCATGCAGTGATTTTCGAAAAAGTATAGCGCCACCTATTGGCTTAGGTCAATGCAAAGTTTCTACATTTAGATGTCCATCTCCTATCCCTTTAATCCGATCCACTTTAAATCTGGGAATATAAGCCTTAAGACTGTGATGATAGGTCACAGTGAATATTGGGAGTTTTGGACAAACTTTGTTGCCGTGACAACGCCATCTTCGCATGAAAGTTCAAGCACATCTTCTGAGCCTTGGCAAACTCCAAAACTCTTGAAAACATCTGTGAGAGTCCTACGTGATGACCTTTACAGACCTGATCTGGAGTTTTGGATCAAAAGTGAAAAATTGCCTCCTAACGCCCCCTGGAAGTTTTTGACGAAGCAGCGCCGGCACCCTGTTTGACCTACAAGTATGGTGATTTTTTAATAAATGTATTACAGGGAGACTTAAATAAGTCTCTGAGGACTTTGCTCTAAAACAAATAGGAAGTCAGTTATCATTTTTTGTGTGTGAATAGAGTGACCAATCCTATTTTAGTGACGTTTTGGTTACAAATTTGTATCAGAGCAGATAGCTCTCCTGCTAAGCTGTTGGCCTATGATGCCAGTGATGCGGGATTGATTTCCGGCAAAGCCATACTATTTATTTTTTCTTCTCTCAGCGTGTCTGGCGGATCTGACAAACAAAGGGATCCAGTTTACTCTCCTTGGTGAGGTTATTGACTTCAACTTTAGAGCAGGTGTGATAGGGTCGGCCCAAGTAGGCGTGTATTGGCTGGCACCCACAGGTGCACCAGATGAGGACTAATGAGCCCATAACATCAGGCTTGATAAACCAGGAAATGACCTCGGGAATTGTTTGGGTTTCATGTTGCCGTCGCTGGTTGGCACGCTATTTGAGGCTGCCAAACTATACATTGGGCATTAGGAGGTAAGCGGTTATGCTTAGTTGGTTTTTTACTATTTCTGATTAGCTACGGTATGCCGTGCATGTTACGCCCTGTGTTTTGTTATTAGTAGGCATACAGCTCACTAGTGTGTGTCTTACTCCTCATAGCCCTTGGTTTGTCTGACTGTGGTGGCGCGAGACCCATAGACGCACATGTAAAGTCTTTTCACTGGAATTAACAAAGGACGACCAGGTAGGCAATTCAGGGATGGTTTTAAGTGCATTCACCTGGGCAAAGCGACTGTGACGTGGGCCATATTATTAGTTGGTCAGATTACTATACGTGTAATGTAATCATACTGCCCTATTTTAATTAGTTAATTTTTATTCTAGTTATTCTCAATTTTGTGAGTAGTAGAGGAATGATGTACTGGGAAAATGTGCAATATCTGCTAATATGAACAATTTGTGTTACAGATCTACAAACGATCATCATTCGTAGCCGGACCACTGTTTTCCTCGTTTCGTTTTGTTTCTTTTCTCTTTGGCATACTAAGCAGTTAAAGCCACGTGTTTTGTACTGTTTGTTGATGTCTGTTCTCCTTGCGGGCCCAACTCTGGTATAGCTCTACTGTAAGAATATAGCGGGCATTTCTCTGCCCTTGCAACGCTCACAGTGTAAACACTCTTAATGATTGAGTTTTGATATAATTAGTTTCTTTTTGTGATTTTGCTTGATGTCATCGTGTGACCTAATTTAGGTGTTTTAACGTTTGCAGTGTTCACTAGCATGTGCATGAGTATATCAGAAATCACGCATTGCTGATTTGTCCGTTGTAAATTCAGCAGTACAACCAATTACTTGAGTGGGTTCTCTCATGGGTTTACTCATTGTGTTTCCTAGTATTTTGTCATGATGTATAGTAAATTAATTGATCTATGCTTTGTTACCCCTGCCAAGTACAAGCAAAGAGACTGAATAAACTATTGACTGTCTGTAACTGCTTCTGGTTTTATCCATTTACTTTGGGTAACCTGCAATATGGAACTACATGGTGGCTAGTACAAAGTTGTACTTTGTCACACAGGGCTGTCAAACTCATTTCAGGTTCGGCCCAGATACTGCTGCGGGGCACAGGCGATCGGTCCGAACATCTGACGCGGGGAGGGGGGGCGCTGGCAGTACGTACTCCGCTGGCGGACCGCTCTGGACGGGGAAGCCGGTCGGCAGCGGGTTGCGGAGAGATGTTGAGTGGGTAAAGAAGAGATGTTGATAAGCGGAACCCTTGTCTCTATAGCCGGTCATTCCCAGTTGTCTATTGCGGACGGACTTCCTGTTCCCCCCCTTAGAAGCAACACGGAGAACGACACGAGTGCTGCTGTGGTCTTGCTCTTCAGACTGTAAAATCAGAGATTTTACAGGTTTGTACTTGGTTAAAATTACCATAAATGACAGCTTTAAGCTTCGTATACGTTATGTAAGTCAAGAACAATAATGGTGCGATGATTAATGTGTCCTATGATTCAGCTTCTTAAAAGTTTATTGAGCCGCGACATAGTCTAGCGTGAGTTTGTTGTTATTGCGAGAGTTTGCCACCTTTAACTTAATGTATTTCTGTTCAAAGTAACCTCTATTCAGCTTTTGCACTTTGTACATCCCCCCAACTTATTTAATAAGACTCCTGATGTGACTTAAAATGTGTTTAATCAATCCAGGATGTAATATTTGTTCAGTATGCAGGGGCAGTGATTTAATTTGTCATGTTGTACATATTTTGTTTCTTTACATGAGAATATGGTTCGGTACCTGAGTTAATGAATATACATTCTAAAGTGCAATATCCATATGTGAATAAGAGTTCTATGAGTTTATGATAGTCAATATGGTTTGGAAATGTCCCTTACGTAGTTGGTCAATTGGAACTATATTAGGCAGTAATAACAGCCAAGGTAATTAAAGGTGGAAATTTCTGTAAATTTACCTTGATTGAGACTGCATCTATAAGATAAACAGGACAAGAAAAATGCACTGTATGTAAATTGTATATGTGTTGAGTGTTGCTGTGATTCTTGCGCTTCAGACTCTACCTTTATTTTACAGGAATACATATTTTTGTTATTGTGGTCATCGTGCCCAAGACCCGTAACAATTACTCTGCGATCTCCATCAATTGTCTCTGCTACATTTACTTTACTTTTTGCACGTCTTTTGCAGTTCGGCAATTGTCTTGTGTTGGTGGATTCTGTTTATGAAACCACAGACTCAGGTTTGAATACCAGCCCCAAGAGTGATTTATTTTGTCTCTTTAGTCTCTTTTTGACCGCTGCCCCCCCGAAATGCAAGGGGAGGCGAAGGCCCGTTCATCGCTGCTCGCAGCTTTAATTGAATTTGATTTACTGAACAAAATAAGTCTGGACTCTCCAACGTGTTCGTCTAGTTCCTTTTCATGTTTTTATTGCAAGTTCCCATGAAACAGCGTCTTCAACAGCATCCTGAAATAGCAAGTAGACCGAATATCACGCACTATATAAGATCAGGTCCTAATTGGACATCTAACAAATTACTTCTACTTTCACAAATATCTTATTTTACATTCACTAACAGGCAGGTCATATGTCAAATAACTTCTTTATCATAGTATAAGCTCATTCCTGGAGCTCTAAGTCATCCAATGCAACTATGTTAAAAGGGACTCCTGGCTGCTTTGTCAATGGCTCTGAATTCATTCAGTGGTTGGTGTAATCAGATGGAGATGGCGAGCATTTATTAACAGTCTCCATTTCTGCAGTAGTATTAAAAGCATCCGTGATAGAATACAAAAATGTGCAAACATACCCAGAGGACAATGATTATTATCATCAATGAAAATATAAAACCCAGCAGCTTCTGCCTCAACTTACTGGTAGAAATAACGGTATGATTGTTGTGATTTGACCATACCAAGACGTGATGTTAGACGAGAGAGATCACTTTCAACTTATATCACACTGTTTTATGAGTTGATCAATGGACTCCACGAGGAAGACCCTGAACAACCGCCACGACCATCTGCGTCCCCGGCCTATGGACCACCTTGAAGTTAAAAGGCTGCATGGCCAGATACCACCGAGTGATCCGGGCGTTGGTATCCTTCATACGGTGGAGCCATTGGAGTGGGGCGTGGTCCGAACAGAGGGTGAACGAGCATCCCAGGAGGTAGTAGTCCACCGCCCACCGGATGGACAGGCACTCCTTCTCCACCATGCTGTACCTGGCTTCCCTTTCTGACAGCTTCCGGCTGATGTAAACCACGGGGCGGTCGACCCCCCCCCCACCCACCTCCTGGGACAAAACGTCCCCCAGCCCTCTGTCCGATGCGTCGGTCTGCAGAGTAAAAGGGAGACAAAAATTAGGTGTGTGGAGGAGCGGCTCTCCACAGAGAGTCTGTTTCACAGTCTCAAACGCCCGCTGGCACTGCTCCGACCTCCGGACCAGATCTGATGCACCTTTCCGGGTCAGGTCGGTCAAGGGGCTGATGAGGTCCGCAAAGCCGACGAACCGCCTATAGTATCCCGCCAGCCCCAAAAACCGCCTCACCTCTTTTTTTGTCTTGGGACGCGGGCAGGCCGCAATAGCCACGTCTTGTCCACCTGAGGGTGCACCTGCCCACCCCCTAAGTGGTACCCCAAATAGCGTACCTCCCTCCGTCCAACTGCACACTTCCCCGGGTTGGTGGTACGCCAGGCCTGCCTCAGCGACGCCAGCACCGCGTCCACCCGCTGCTGTGGATGATCACATCGTTCCAGCCTGGCAGGGGGGATAACACATCAGCAATCCACTTCTGCAACTGGGCAATGTCTGCCCTCTGGTCCTCAGAGAGACGGCCCTCACACGGGAGCGGGGTGGGATAGACCGCTTTTGGCAACTCCGGCCCCAGGCCCTCCCATTCCGATATTGTGGACACCAGAGAAAAAGACTCCGCCTCCCTCCAGGATTTCAGGAGGTTAAGGTGGTATATTTGCATAGCACTGCCCCAGTCAGACCGCACCACCTCATAATCGACATCCCCCCCACCCGGCGTGTGACCTCAAAGGGCCCTTGCCACTTAGCAGAGGGTTTAGAGTTGGATGAAGGAAGTAAAACCAGTACCTTTTCTCCCGGTGTGAATTCTCGCAGCCTAGCTCCTCTGTTGTACAGTCGTTGTTGTCGTTCCTGGGCCTGGAGCAAATTCTCCCGTGACAACTCACCCAGTGTGTGGAGTTTGGCTCGCAGGTCGAGGACGTACTTGATCTCGTTCTTGCCGGGGCTCGGACCTTCCTCCCAGCTTTCTTTAATAAGGTCCAGCACCCCTCTTGGTGATCTGCCAAACAAAAGTTCAAAGGGAGAAAACCCAGTGGAGGCCTGGGGGACCTCCCGGACTGCGAACCACAGAGGATCAAGCCATTGGTCCCAATTACGTTCATCTTCGCTAATAAATTTACGGATCATGGACTTCAGCGCCCTATTCATACTCTCCACCAATCATTTTTCGGCACCAGCAACTGGGTGTTTTCCTGCCCCGTCCGAGTGTCACTACTCACTCTATACAGTCTGTCCCTAATCAATGAAAAGTGCGGATACGACTGCGCTGCGTCGGGGCGCACCAGTTGATTAGCAATTTTTATCACTTGGTCGTATGCTGAGCATAGAGTATCGTCAAGAGACTGCTGGAGTGGAAAATCTTCCATGGAGCGGAACTCAGGAAACCACGGGAGTCTCCACGGGAGGCTCTGCCGGTTCCCCCTCCCCCTCGGCAGGGGACGACGTTGGACGACCTCGCGTCACCGCTGAGCACAGCACACATAGCGCATGTCCCTGTCGTTCGTGAACTCACCCCCACAGCCTGCTCCATTAGCGTGTTAAATCCTGCCCAATCTGTTCCCAGAATTACGGGGCGCGTCAGGTGGGAGCTAACGGGGACCTTTATCCAATATTTTTTGGTCCTCCAGGAGTATCCCCAACCTGTCCACCACGGCCTTCCGCACGGCCGCATACTCCCGTCGTGCCGCCGGTGGGAGTCCCATGGCCGTCTGCGCCTCCCCCGTCAGGAGCGGTAACAGCTGCACCGGCCACTCGTCTTCCGGCCAGCCACACGCCTCCGCCGTCGTCTCGAAGGCCTCCAGGCACGCCTGGACATCATCTTCCGCCGTCAGCCCGACCAAAGCCGCCCTCCCGGGTGGCGGCAAGGGTGCGGCGTCAGCTGCTCCAACGCCTGGGCTTGGCTCCCCACTTGGGCCTGGAGCGCCCCCAGGAACTGTCTATTGGCCTCCGCCTGGTCGCGCTGGATGACCGCCAGCTCCCCGATCATCCGGCCCAGTGCCATAAACGTCTGGGTCGTTATCCCCTGCTGCCGGTCGTCCCCCCCCCCATCACATTGGGTGCCACTGTAACCGCAGGGTTTATAGGGGATCGGAATGACCGACGGACACTTGCTCACTGTTTGGAATATATTTTATTATTTTTTGGTCTGAGAACTGACGCCTTTTGGTCTGTGTCTGATACTTGAGTCTGAGATCTGAGGATGTCCTAAAATGAACATCGTACAATCTATTCTAGATTCAAGATCAGGAGTGTACTTATCGGCAGCATGATGGATGGTGGGATCTTTTGCAGAAACGCAACTCTATCACCTATCGACGTGACCGAATCTTTTCAAAGTGACGTTATTTTGTAAAAACTAACACAATGTGGTCACGTTCATCTTTCAAATGTAAATCTATATTGTAGATATAACATTTTGCAATGAAGTAAATTGGACAGCCAGCCCATATCATTTTTTGGAGTGTAGAAGCGCAAATGCTAGTAATTGATTGATTGATATGGAATAAATCTCTGTCATCAGGTGTTGAAATAAATGATTGAATTGGTGATTGAATTTCTAGCACTGGATATTTATGCATGGAAATTTGTATATTAAAATACTGCAAAAAATTCAACCTAAAAAAAAATCACTGTCAAAATATTCAGCCGCAAAAACACCAACATCCGGGACACTAAGGTAGAGCAATCGATTCTAGATTCAAAATCAGGAGCGTGCATCAAGCAAAAAGGAGCCAGCACCCCATACAGCTTCGGATTGTAGCTGTCACGGTTTGGGTCTGCTCTATGTCTTATTTTGTAGTTTTCATGTCTCTTGTGTTCCTGGGTGACTACACTTCCTGCCTTGTCCTGTGATTGCCTGATTGATTCCACCTGTGTCCAATCACCTGCACCTCCCTTGTGTATTTAAGCCCTGTGTGCCAGTGTTCCTTTGTCGCGTCATTGTCTACTGTCGTTCGTCGTGGGAGCACGTATGGTCTTTGTTGGAATAAAGAGCACTTCGTTTCGGAAACCCCTGCGTTTGAGTCCTCCCTTCCTCCCTGCAACCAGCTTCCACCCACCCGTTGTGACAGTAGCCATGTCCAATAATAACGGGGCTTTAACTCTTCTTTATGCCATCAGTGTGGTTTGTGTCTGTAAGATTCCGTAATAGACAACATTAACAGACTGTATTGGACATGAACTAAGCGGAAGTTAAACGAGAGCGTACAGCCGGTCAGAATACGCCTCTTCTATTTTGGAATTGATTTAATGATGCTGAGATCCTTCGACAAGCTGTTAGGAGTGATTGGCGGAGTTTTGAAACCAGGAACGCGCTTGAAGAGGCACATGAGCCGCTGTAGCGTAGTGGGGGGGGGCAGCAGCGGCTTTACCAGAGTGTGCAGACGCATAAATCCGACAGGACATGCAGGAATAACCGCAGTAGCGCCGAGTGCGGAAAGTGGTCGGTGGAAGGATCCTTTTTCTGAGCGGCACAAGCCAATCTCAGTTGGGTATTAGGAGGCATGCAAAGTTCATGTAACGTTAAATTAGTATCTTCATGACCGTGGGTAAACTTTATTGAGGATCTGGCACAACACAGGGACCTGCAAGTAGCGCAGCGTCTTAAATAAAGAGATGTATGTCTTAATTTGAGGCTTTAGAAATGAACACAAAGGGATCCTGTTTTTGCTCATGAAGTCTGAAATGAGAACCCATTTTTCAGTGACAGTGTTACGTGCCTACTGGTTTTTGAACAACTGGTTTGGCTACGCGTGCGTGTTTGTTTTCCCCCGATAGGCAGATGTTGTCTGCCTCCGTCACTTGAGTAGTCACACATTTGCAAACATATTATTGAAAATGTTCAAAAATGCATCCCATATCCATTGCAGCGATTACGATTGTATAAGTGAGCACTATGTCACTGCCACGTATGAAGAAATACATAAAAGAACATTTATTAAAAGTTCGCCACAACCTGGATTCGAACCGTGTCGCGCAAAATAACATTGTATTACAGAGCGGCTGCGCTATACCATCGGCCAACCGAACTTGTTTGATGGTCTGCTGATTTGTATACTTGTAATAAAATTGTATATCGTCAGTGACAAGCAAACGTTTTGGTTCAGGGTGAACATTATATGTTCTTTTATGTATTTCTTCATACGTGGCCACACTGATGGCATAAAGAAGAGTTAAAGCCCCGTTATTATTGGACATGGCTACAATCCGGTCACCATGCTGCAAGTTGTATTGGGTGCTCGCTCCTTTTGCTTGATGCACGCTCCTGATCTAGAATCGATTGCTCTACCTTAGTGTCCCGGATGTTGGTGTTTTTGCGGCTGAATTTTTTGGGCTGAATATTTTAACAGTGATTTTTTTTAGGTTGAATTTTTTGCAGTATTTTTTTATTTTTTATTTATAACCTGCATCACTGAAAATGTGTTTTTTTACTTCGTTTTTTGGACTGAAATTCCCCAAAGGAAATGCAAAACAAATATGGACAGACTAAAAACTCCCTCCTCAGTAAATCCTAGTTTTTTACAGTGCTGGACCACTTCACTCAAACAGGGACGCCTGCTCCTAACCATAGATTATTGATCAATCTCATGCTGCTCCCTGACAAAAAAAAAAAAAAAAAAACTTTTACAGAAGAAAAAGGAGAAATTAAAAGATTAATATTAACTTTCCATGTGATCATGGATCGTTTCTTATATAATGTTCTAAATAAATCGTTAATGCACTGGGAGTGGCAAATGGCTTTGGTTTCATATTTGAAATATACTTTTATTTAAATATAAATTTATTACGTTTAGATTTACAAGAACATTTTATTCCAAATCCACAGCACCAGCCCACAAACAGAGTTAATGGAGTTTTGGGACGCAAATTATGCTATACTATGATCAGTTTGCATTCCAGGAGCCACACTAAGCAAAGGTTCAGTAGTGAAATATTTGTTGTTGTTTTCCTTTTTCGGGAAAATACAACTGCAGAGCGTATGATCGTAGGAAAACTATATTTAGTACTCTAAAGCCTATGTGTTGCTTCTAATTTTATTTGATGGTTCCTATCTCACACACATCCATCATTTAAAATGTAGATTTTCTTAAGAAGAAATAAACATCAATAGATAAATTGACCATGTCTTGTTAACATGCCTAAAACTACATCATTGTTTATACATATGCTAATTATTTAGCGAATAGTGCTTTACATAGTAAAAAGCATGTTGACAAGGACAGTCAATATGTCAGGTTTTTTTGTGGATGGAATGGGTCCAGCTCAATCTTGTGGTTAGATCAGTCTCAATAATTGCAAATGCACACCGAACGACTCACAAATGAAAACTGGAAGGTTCACAACGTCGTCCCTACCATACGCCATTGTTTGCTGACTTCGTAAGTTGCATTGCTGTAATGCTGGAAGGCTCGTGGGGAGAGTAGGGTGGAGCTGCACTCATATGATTGACAATGAGGGCAACATCTGATTGGCTCTAGATAGGTCCATGTTGAAAAAAAAAAATCTGCTGCGTAAAACTAGTTTAAAAAAACCCACACACAAATCTTAAGCGATCCGCAAATGAATGCAGTGCAATCAGAAAAAAATAAATTGTAATTTATTGATCTGTGTATTGAAATGTATTTGTAAATTCTTCTGTGGGCATTTGTGAATCTTCCGGTTTGCATTTGTGAGTTCTGTGTGGATTTGCAATTATTGAGACTGATCTGACCCCATAAATCTATGTCACA
Source organism: Pungitius pungitius (assembly GCF_949316345.1). Classification (NCBI taxonomy): domain Eukaryota; kingdom Metazoa; phylum Chordata; class Actinopteri; order Perciformes; family Gasterosteidae; genus Pungitius; species Pungitius pungitius. Next base: position 19,278,256 of record NC_084902.1, on the reverse strand, counting down.
GCTTAGTCAATTTGAAATGTCAGGTGGATTGTGTTTGTGTTTGTGTGGAGGTGCAGCCAGTGACTTGTGATAAGACAAAGGCAGGTTGTTTGCTGTCTTTTACTGTGCTGCCTGAACATTAAGGGTAGTCTACTATCTGATAAAGGCCAGTCTGGACAGCAGTCTGACTGGCCAACTAGACACACTAAGAATGTAGTTGTGTGTGTGTGTGTGTGTGCGCGTGTGCACTTGTATTGGTGTCTGCCTGTCTCCCCATCTCCTAACTGCCTGTCTAGATGCTGAGCCAGCAGAATGGAGCTTCAGCTATTCTCCAATAGCGTGGCTTTGTTGTGTTCCTGGTGAATGTGTGTCTATTTAAACGTGGTTGGAAGTATGCTATGTTCTTGCACAAGCCCTTTCATTCATTTTTGTGGTGTATTACCCTCAACCACACGGACGCACCTTAATGAGTATCAGTAGAAATATGTCAGAGTGGTAACATTCATTTTGGATATCTGTTACTACATCAAAGAACACTAAAATATATGTGCAATACAAATGACAAGCATGGAAACACTAGCTTCTAGACTACACAATTACTCATCAGGTCCTTTAAAAAGTAGTGCCTGGAGGAAGTTTATTGAAAAAATTCATTTTGTATTTTGTAATGCTCAACATAATGGTTCAGTAAGTGGCTTATCAACGTTATTCTAATGATCAGGCCAAAGTCAATAATATTTTGTTGTTAGGCTTGTGAGATGAGACATTTGCTGCCATCTTCAAAGAACTTGAAATTTAAAATGAACACTGAAGCTGCGGGCACACTAGACTACGTTACATGTTATTTAGCTGACGATTTTATCCAAAGCGACTTACATTGCATTATAACCCATGCATTACATGGGTTATAATGCATGTATCTTGCTCAGGGACACTTCACACATGGAACAGTCTGGATTTAAACCGCCAACCTTGCGGCTCCCAGCACATCACACTACTCCATGCACCACCATCACCCTTACATCTAAAGAGATAGAAAAGAGACGGCATGTCAGTAAGTTGAAGTAGCACACACCTCCATCTGCAACATTTTAAACTTTGACCGGAGGTGAGCCTACAGCAATGCAATGTCATGTACAGTTCCTGCAGACGGAAGAATCCTAGCACTGACCACAACTAAATTCTAAACCAAACGCACAGACAGAGCAGTGAGCTTGGCTATTGACACTAGCATATTTATAGCATGAGCGACCGCAGCTACTACTCCCTGTTTCCAAAACAAAGCTGCATAATGTGACTCATCAGGGATCTGTGACTCTCCTGGAGGCCTTGGCACCCATGGAGCGCAATATTTTCTGACAATAGTATTCACACATGAGTCTGGTTCTTGAAGAAGAAGCCAGAAAACTCCAGGTGGCCTTAAGGGACTTTGTCTACATGTACCTGTGGATCTACTGCCTGCAGCCCACTGCTCCTAAAATACCTTTATTTAACAACATATTAACATATTGGTCTTCTTAAGGTTAGGACAGTTCATTTTGTTTCATTATACCATAATTCACTGGGGTGAAAGAAAGTATATGAAAATGTAAACGTCTAGTTTCTTTGAAATCGGTTTAATAACTTTCTCCATATTGAGGGCAGCAATTTTAATAGAGATTCTTTCTAAAAATACGTCTACTCAGAAGGCAGCGTTTTATGTTGGCCTTTGTTTGTGTCTTCACAGGGTGCATTCAGACATACTATTGAATCTAGAGGACACACAACCAACGAATATATAACAAACATCTTAATGCCTCAAACTGTTCAAAACATTAGTGTTGGCTACTATCTCCAGTTATCCATTTGAAAATGCTCAAAACACAACTCGAACAAGTTACTAAATATTTTATGAAAATCAGTCCAGATCATTTTCACACGGCATTGCTTATGTACTAAGTGGCTAAGGGAGCTGTCGCTGTTTTCAACTAGAGTTACCATTTTTGGACCAAAGGCCAAAAACTGGGGGTTGCGGCTTAATCTCCAACCCTAACACAGCCATGACGGTAAAAAAAGAAACATGCGTTGTCTTCGAAACACGCCCACCACAGCAGCTCAGGTGACAAGCAGACAAGCGAAGCAAAAAGGTAGAGAGAGAGTAAAAGAGATCGAGGGAGATAGCGCAGCATCAGAAAGACAATTGTTTACCAAATGTAATAAAACTGTCAAAAGAAAAAGTTTTGTTGTAGTGGTAAGTACTTATTTGATAAATAAAACGTTCTATAGTTTATATATAATAATTCAATTATTTAAAGAAGGAACAACCCTTCTTTTGTTGGGAGGTGGGGCTCTTACAATGTCCCTATATTTTTAAAAGGAGCCCTGGCAGAAAACGTTTGGGAACCACTGCTCCAGATAAAGATCGCTATGACGGGTGCTAGGCTGCTGGGTCTTTTCCCTCCACGTGTCCCACAAAGAAGACAAGCACACAAGCTGTGTCTCATTGCAGCGGCTGCATCCTCCTGAGGATGCTCATCCTTTGTAGACTGCCACTTTGGCTGAGACTCGGCTGTCCTGTTCCGTCAGCTTTGCTGCTAATAAGCGATTTGGGGGACACGTCCTTTGCGGCCCAGCCTATCCCATCATGCATTGCCGGCCGATGAAGATTTTATGTTTTTGAGGATGGAGACAGGTGAGCCGGCTGCAGGAGAAGAAGTTCACTTTTAAATGTTAGTACTGGAATATCTTTGTTTTAGAAAATTGCTTAAGTTTTATAACGTTGGTAACTGATGTTGTGGGTTGTTTAATTGACTGTATTGATTGATTTCCTTTGCTTAAAGATTGCAATATTTTTGCATTGGTATATGAATAAACCAATTTATTTCCTCAGCCCAGAGGTGAACCATATCTTATGAAGAATTAATTAAATAAGATTTAAATCTGCAACAAAGATCATAAGGCTTTCTCTGTCAAGCGCAGTAGGTTGCTAGGCAACCGGAGTGGCGGAGAAAAAATGTACAATGCAAGCAGGAACTCCCCGTAGGCTGTTAGTTGTTGGGTTAGTTGGTAAAGGGTATGAAAACTACTACTAAGCCATTTAGCTGGAAAGAGATATTAAGCATACATGATCCTTTTGGCCCCCTATGTCACTGTGTCGGTTTGGTTTTTGTTTTATTTTGTAGTTTCATGCATCTTGTGTCCCTGATTGTTTCCAGCTGTGTCCAATCACCTGCACCTTCCTAGTGTGTTTAAACCATGTGTGTCCTTTTGTCGGTTCATTAAGTGAAGGTCAATGTTGGTTTTGATTTGCTTGTATACAGGTGGACTTTTACTTAAGAATTGTGACCGGGTGTTTTAAAGAGCTTTTAAAAAATATATAGCTTTTAGTACATTGGTAAGCAAATTTTCCTTGTGGTGGAAATACACACGTTTCTTTTGTTCATGCTGGCCTAATCTGGTTTTCTTTTTAATCTGATTTCATTATAGGACATTGTTTTATATTGAGGTTGACTGTTTTTAATTGTAGTTTGTGATTCAGAGTGAAATGAATTGTGTAATTTGAGTTGTCTTCTACTATTCCACCCTTGCCTTCTTCTACAAGAGTTCCGGTGATGGGAAACTGGACGCGGGGAAACCGTCGACAGGGGAGCCTTGCTAGAGGGAACTAGCAACAGGTATCGGGAAGCTGGGCTCGGCGGTGTCTGAGTCAGGTCTTTTTGAGACAATAACTCAAATCTCTACTGAGAACCTAATTCTAAAGACCACATTTCTCCCGGCCTTGACTTCAGCTAAGAGAGGCGAGGGGCCAATGCCTTCTCTCAGTCAAATTATGCTACCTTTTCATTGGAAGTGACCTATCCTGCCAAATCCATCATTAACACCTACAATCTAAACCTACTGTTTCTGGACAGAATCATTTGTGTGGGTTTGTGAGCTTTTCTTTGATTATTGCGGGTACTCTGTAGATGTGGCTCTGGCAAAAAAAGTAGGGCCGACAGCAGGGGCATCTTAATGCAAACCTTGCGAGCTTAGCTGCCAGCTGTAATGTTGATGTTCAATACTGGACCAATTTTAATAACTGCTTTCGTTCTTAGTGCGTTGTCAATGTCTCATCTCATTTTTACTTATTTTGCCATTGTTTATTATGTAAAATGGTATATGTGGCAGACAGGGTCGGGTTGGATGGGTAGGTTGGTGGAGGGGAGGGCCATAATTACCATTGGTATTGAAAAGTAATAACAGTATGGATTAATGTGGGAGAAGTGGAGTGGAGCGCATCATCGAGTGAGACAAATCCAATGCTGGGAATTGGCAGACAAAGCAAGAGACAGTCAATAGGGATTATATGGGCTAAGCCGTCCCACTTTGGCTGTGGGGCTAGAGGGTGGGGGGGGCAGGCCTGTATGGCAGAGGTGGCTGCTTTTGGATGAGCATGCATACACACTCATCCAAGTCAGCTTGGCATTTGCACTGCCTCAGCAGACATTATACATGCTCTCTAGTAAAGAGTAATGGGTAGAGGGATGGAGAAGGTGCAAAAAGGGTAGTGAGGGGGGTTGACCGGCATTGCTCCCTCTATTTAGCTCTCATAACTCCTCCCACACAGACACACCAGTAAGTGAGGCCTTAAATCCCTCTGCTCCCCATGGGAGGTGGTGCCTTGGCGTTGCCAGGGTTGGAGTCTGTGCCAGCTGGGCAAACACTGAAGTCATTGACAGAATAAACACCTTGCAGATAGAATCAGAGATGACACAGTAAGCCACACGACTGCATTAGCAGGTCTACATTTGCTCCTTCACCATATGAGAGGTGCAACTAAGGGTTAGATCATATTTGCGGGCCACATCCAAATCAGCCTTTTAATTCAAAATATCAACGTTGAATATTTTGATCACCATTGAGTCCTGAAAACTAATTAAAAAGTGATCCAGACCCTTGTCAGTGCAAATTAATATCAGCTGGTTCAGTCCCAACTGATGGCCTACAAAAAGGTCTTTGGCAAAAAAAAGGTAATTGTTGCAAAACACAATGATGGCATTGGTTATGGACGCATTTTTAAGCGACCCGGTGCTCCTCGCAAGATTTCTGACAGAGTAGTGAAAAGAATAATCAGAAGAGTAGTCCAAGAGCCAAGGACCACTTGTGAGGAGCTTCAAAAAGACCCGCAATTAGGTACTGTTGTCTCAAAGAAAACAGTAAGTAATGCACTCCACCGCCATGGCCTGTATGCACGCTCACCACGCAAGACTCCATTGCTGAAAAAAAAAGCACGTTGAAGCTCGTTTAAAATTTGCTGCACAACATATGGAAAAGTCAGTGAAATGCTGGGAGAATGTAGTGTGGTCAGATGAGAGCAAAATTGAACTTTTTGGATGCCATAACCATGTTTGGAGGAGAAAGGGCACTGCACATCACCCTAAAAACCCCATACCAACAGTGAAGTTTGGAGGTGGGAACATCATGGTGTGGGGCTGCTTTTCAACAAATGGGACTGGCAAACGCATAATTGAAGGAAGGATTAATGGGCAAATGTACAGAGACATTCTTGACAGAAATCTGCTGCCATCTACCTGGATGATGATGATGAAACGAGGGTGGACATTTCAGCAAGATAGTGATCTCCAACACACAGCCAAGGAAACGCTCAACTGGTTTCAAAGAAAGAAAATAAAGCTGCTAGAATGGCCCAGCCAATCACCTGACTTAAATCCCATTGAAAATTTATGGAAAGAACTGAAGATCATGATTCATAAAAGAGGCCCACGGAACCTTCAAGATTTGAGTGGAAGAATGGGCCAAAATCACACCAGAGCAATGCATGCTATTAGTTTCTCCATACAGGAGCCGTCTTGAAGCTGTCATTACCAACAAAGGCTTTTGTACAAAGTATTGAATAAATATCAGTAAGCGTGTTCAATACTTTTTCCCAGTGTCATTTCACATTATTACACATAACTTTATTTCTCAACTTCTTTGTTTTGGTTTCTGTATGTTTGTATTACATTGTTGTTACCAACATCTGGTGAAAATGTCATGTCAATAGCTCCTTTAGAAATGTATTTACTGAGAAAAATTGTGACGTTCTATACTTATTTCACCTGCTGTGTATATCCTCTTGTGTATTGCTAAGCTATTGCTTACCATCAAAATGTCATCAGTTAGCAGTCCGTCTTTTCTAAACTGCTCTATGAGGCTTGTTTGGTGTATATACAGTATATATTATAGTGACTGACTCGTGTTTTTGTGTCTATATATATATATATATATATATATATATATATATATATGCACAGTGTATTGTTACTTCTATATCATTACATCCTGTGTTTATTAATTCAAAATCAATAATATAGCAACAGCCTTTTTTTTCCTTTCAGCAAAACAGGAAGAAAAATCTATGGTTTGGAGATTTCCAATTTTTACTTTATTCATTTGTTTTCTCTGCCAAGAATTCTTTAATTTTTAGCTTAATGGCGTGGTGGCTGGGTCTTGGTGGCTGGGTTTTGATGACATATCTCTAGTGGAGATCCTTGGATGGCTTAGCCTGCCCATCCAGAAATAGCTGTGAAATTCAACAAAATAATAGAAAGGTGGTAGCGGTGGAGGGGGCAGGCGGGTTGGATTTGCAGCAGCTGAGGCTTTGCATTTGAATGGCAGGGTCTGTCTGGAGTGAGGGGACCCGCCGCCCCTGCCCCCATTCAATCACTACTACCACAACACCCGAGAAAGAGGGAGAGAGGTGTTATCGGGTCCTTGCAGCCAGGGCCTCGACTTGTTCCTGAATACAAAATGTGGCAGAGGACAAGAAAAGTGAGTTGTCTTTGTTTTGTCAAGTGTGCCATGACAGAATTCTGGGGAGAAGAAAAAATTAACCCTCCTTCTCTTCACCCCAAACCCCCATGCACGTACGCAGGTGAACTAGAGCAACAGGAAGACCTTTTTGTTTGACCTGCTAATCATCTTTGCATACATACAAAGGCATACATACACATAGTGGACAGGGGCTTGAGAGATTAGGGTTGGGGGGGGGGTCCTCACAGGTACAGTAGATGTCTACAGTATCTGAAAGACCACTGTTACCATGGAAATAGCTGTCGCTAAAACCGCCACAATTCACATGAAACCATAAAAGGGTTGATACATTGCGAGACATGCACAAATAGAAATGTGAGAAATGTGTTTTAGCATGTACACACAAACTTGCTCACTAAAAAAGGCAGATACATGAGCCACACACACATGGGAAATGAGTTTGAAGATAAGCACACACACACAGAGCTAACCGCTATCTTCACTTAAACAAGTCTTGCTAAATATTCATGAAGCCCAGCAGCAATAGTGCCCTCTCTCTCCCTGCCTGCCTCACGCTGTCCCTCACTCTCTCTAGTGGTCTTTGTCTTATGGTCTTATCCATACGGTTGCTGTGTGTCAATAGCTGTGTCTCAAAGTCGCTAGGGTGCATCCTTAAGGACGCATTCGTCGACCGAATAGGTCTCTTTCGCTGCGACTTCCCTGTCCCATTCTGCCGGCCCCTTCGACCGCCGTCAAGGTACGCATCCCTCCAGGAGCACCCCAGCATGCAGTGCAGGCCGACGAGGATTTCATTTATTCAGGACGGAGGTAGGTGATCCGGAAGAGTTCACATTTGAATGTAACGTTAAGTAATAGAATTCACACGAATATCTACAGATATAAATGTTATAATATAATGTATAACATCACATTTTAGTTTGAGTTACGTGACGTTGGTAACCGATGTTGTGTTTTTAGATTCACAAAAGACTTGAACAAACGGCTCTTAGTTATAACGTTAACTCCATCATGCCCATATAGTCCCTGACCTAGACTTCTTCTCACCAGAAACCCCCCTGGGTCCATGTATTGTTCTTATGAACATCAATGTACCAACACTGTCACGGTTTGGGTCTGCTCTATGTCTTATTTTGTAGTTCTCATGTCTCTTGTGTTCCTGGGTGACTACACTTCCTGCCTTGTCCTGTGATTGCCTGATTGATTCCACCTGTGTCCAATCACCTGCACATCCCTTGTGTATTTAAGCCCTGTGTGCCAGTTGTCCTTTGTCGCGTCATTGTCTACGTCAGTTGCCGTTGGTGCACGTCTGGAACTCCTGCGTTTGAGTCCTCCCTTCCGCCTGCACCAGCACCCGATCCCTAACAAACACACATTTATAACAAATACACAATGAGCTCATGTTACTGGGAGCTGCTGCGCTGACAGCTCATCTGCCGGCATTAATAAATGTGTTTGCTGTTGTCGTTTTTAATGACAACATCGATGGAATCTCCTCTTAATAATTAATTATTTAATCTGAATGCTTGATTAATAATTAAAAAGGTCTGAGAGTATAGTAAAATACGCTCAAGTTGGCCCAATTTTACAGTATATATACAGTTTAATAAGAGAATATCTGTTAAGCTAGCCACAGTAAATGTTTGCTATTTTTATTAATTCCTAAACTGTTATTCAATTATCAATTGTTGTCAATTGATTTTCACCCAACCGATTTCACCCTGTATATTACATTTTATTTTTAGTTATATTGTGACCTCTCGCATGGCCTCCACCTAATATCTGTTGATGATGCTTTACTCCCTAATTGTCATTCCACCCTTGCCTTCTCTGTAACTGGCTCCCTCTTTCCGTCTCACTTTCTGTGCTCCCTGGTCTCTCTGCGCCCTCTCTCAGCAGTAAGCCCTATAATCTCGCTTGTTCAGTCGCGTGGCAGACACATGCCCTCTGTCTGCAGAACCAGCGGGGATGTTTCCTGTGCAGGTGTAGCAGAGAGCTTGCACAATAGGAACTGTGAGCATGGTGAGCACGGCAGCTTTGGTACGAAGAGCGGCGCGGGTCAGATTTGGCACGATAAGTATGCTGAGGATGCTGAAGGGTAGGGCATGTCAGATTACTATAGCTGGTAGTGGATGCAGCAGGTATTGGGAAAACAGGGTTCAGCGTGGGGGGGTTGGGTCGTTATCGGTAAGCTGGGCAGGGTGTGCACAGAGACTGTGGAGGGTACGGAAAGCGTGGTGGGAGCAGTCGGACTAGCAGATGGTGAGCACAGTGAGTATGATACATGGCAGACACTGTGTACAGTGAGCATGGTGGGAATTATAGCCATGTTAGTGGTCACAGCATGAGTCCATGCAGGGTGATGGGACCAGGGGCCAAGAATGCTATTGGAGCCTGGACTCACACCTCTGCTCGCTGACATCCAATGTGACGTTTCCTCTCTTACCTCTTGCTGAGTCATTAGTAATGTTTGATAGTTGGTAGCTTTCCCCCCCTTGTTGCTGGCATCTCTTAATAAATGTTAATTGGCTTGCAATTAGCATATGTTAATTAGTGATATTTACTTCAAATTAAAAGGTATGAGTGATCCCAGAGGGTTCCTTGTTCATCTAATTAGAACCAATTAGCTGCAATTAACACGTGTAAATGAGAAGCCACTGAGTCCAAAACAAACAGTGTGCATATGCAGGCAGCTGCCCAGCTTCCCTTTTGTTGCAGAACATGCACTGGGCGCTTTCTTTGATTGGTTTGTGTAGATGCACAGTCACATTGAATGCATAATAGTCAGGTGTGCTTTAACAAGCTAGAAGAAACAAAGACTCATTCCAGCTCAATCAAATAACCATTCAGGACCTTTGTGCTCCCAGTTTCCCACTCACATCAACATCTCTCCTATTTTTAAAGAGTGTTGCCAAACTAATTAGTTTTACAGACCTTCCTATCAAGTGAAGAAAATCCCGGAGGTATATTAATTGAAATGCAGTCAACAGCATTTTTGTTTTGGTCTAAGAAACCACCAGCCGTGGTGAGTAATCTCACACAGGGAAAATTGTCAGGAAATGAAAATGTAAACAAGGGAGAAGGTAGAAAATAAACAGAAGTCATTCAGGCATCAATTGCATCTCACCATACTCGATTAAAAGGATGCCCGCCTGTTTTTTATTTTTTTATTTCAGCAGACTCTTATTTGTTAAGAAGTTGGCAATTTTGACAGAGTAGAATAACTAAAGTAATCCATTTTACAGGGAAACACTTATTATTGAAAAGAAGGAAAAATTCAATTAACGGATGTAACGTGTGCGGGGTCGGGTTCGGGAGGAAGACGCTGGAGACCGGGTTGCCCGTAAACAATTCTTTTATTTCAGTTTGTTAAACACACGCGTCGGCGTCCTGCTCGCTCGTTGCGTTCCACTCGTCTCCTCGCTCGTGCGGGCGCAGTACCTTGTCCATGAGGCACTGGAACGTGGCCGGGGCACCGAACAAGCCGAAGGGAAGCATGGTGAATTGGTACAAACCATACGGAGTGGAGAAAGCCGTTTTCTCTTTGGACTCTGACGACATGGGAATCTGCCAGTAGCCCTTAGTTAAATCCAGGGTCGTAAAAAAACGTGCAGTGCCCAGCCGGTCCAGGAGTTCGTCGACCCGGGGCATTGGGTAGGCGATGAATCGTGACGTCGTTTACCTTGCGGTAGTCCACGCAGAACCGCACAGTCCCATCCTTCTTGGCCACCAGAACGATGGGGCTGCACCAGGCGCTGTTGGACTCTTCTATTACCCCCATCTCCAACATAGCCGCTAATTCCTCCCGAACCACTTTTCTTTTGTGTTCGGGTAGTCTGTAGGGTCGTGACCTCACCGTCACCCCCGGGGGTGTGTCGATTCGGTGCATCATCAGGTCGGTGCGGCCTGGCCGTCGGATTATAGTGAGCCGCCTGGAAAATCATTTCCCGGCGGCTTTTCGGCACCAGCAACTGGGTGTTTTCCTGCCTCGTTCGAGTGTCACGACTCACTCTATACAGTCTGTCCCTAATCAATGAGAAGTGCGGGTACGACCGTGCTGCGTCAGGGCGCACCAGTTGACCATCAATTCACTTGGTCGTAGGCTGAGCGTAAAGTATCGTCCCCCCTCTCTCCCGGCGGCGTCGGCCGACCTCGCGTCGCCGCTGAGCACAGCACACATACCGCATGTCCCGGTCAGTCGTGAACGCACCCCTGCAGCCTGCCCCAGTAGCGTGTTAAATCCCTCCCAATCCGTTCCCAAAATTACGGGGTGCGTCAGGTGGGAGCTAACCGCGACCTTCAGCCTATACTTTTTTCCCCTGAACCTAAGTTGCACGGACACTATGGGATACTCGTGAATGTCCCCGTGCACACACCTGGTCCTCACCCGCGACGCTTCAATCAATGCCCCAGGCCGAACCAGGCTCTGATGTATCATGGACTGCGAACAGCCCGAATCCACCATTGCCTGGCGTGTACCCCCCTGGATTCTTACCGGAACGCGGTACGTCGCTCCCGGGCCGGGGGAGGGTGCTGGAGCGCCGGCAACCCGGATCACCTGCCCCACCTCCATCAGCGGACAATCCCTCCGGAGGTGTCCGGGCTGCCCGCACCGCCAACATTCCTGCCCTGGCGCTTGAGAAACCCCCTGTGGGTCGGGAAGAGCGACAGCGCTTGCTAGGGTCGGTGGGTCGCGAGCCCGGGGGAGCGGTGCCCGCCGGGGGTCCGGCGGGGGCTGCCGCGCTGCTGGTTGCTGGTGGTGTTCGATGCTCCGGGGCGCGGCTGTTGGTCTGGTCGGCCCTTCGGCCAGCTGGGATGCACCGCCAAGTGGTCCTCTGCCAGGGTGACGGCCGCTTCCAGCGTCGGTGGGCGGTGGTACTGGACCCACGTTGCCGTTCGGGTATGGGAGCCCCGTCATAAATTGCTCCAGTACCACCTCCACGACGGCGTGTGCCCCCCCGGCCTCGTTCGGCTGTAGCCACCTGTCCGCTGCGTCCTTTAGCCGCTTCCCGTATGCGAACGGTTTATCCTCCGGCCCCAACCTGGCCTCCCGGAATCGCCGCCGGTGGTCCTCGGGCAGCAGCCCCAGCCTGTCTACCACGGCCTTCCGCACGGCCGCGTAGTCTCGCCGGGCCGCCGGGGGGAGCACCATGGCCGTCGTCTGCGCCTCCCCGGTCAGAAGGGGCACCAACTCTTCCGCCGGCCAGCCGCATGCCTCCGCCGTCGCCTCGAAGGCCTCCAGGAAGGACTGGACATCGTCTTCCGCCGTCAGGCGGTGGAGGGTCAGCCCGGCCAGAGCTGTGGGACTGGGTGCTGGGAGGGTGGCCGCCGGTCGCGCCGCCAGCTGTTCCAGTGCCTGGGCCTGCCTCCCCACCTGGGTCTGGAGTGCCCCCAGGAACTGGCGGTTTGCCTCCGCCTGCTCGCGCTGGATGGCCGCCAGCTCGCTGATCATCTGGCCCAGCGCCATGATCGGCTGGGCCGGAATTCCCTGTCGTCGGTCGCCGTCGGACATCGTTGTCGCCCCCCTCCCGCCGAGTTGGGCGCCACTCTAAAGTGTGCGGGGTCGGGTTCGGGAGGAAGACGCTGGAGACCGGGTTGCCCGTAAACAATTCTTTTATTTCAGTTCGTTAAACACACGCGCCGGCGTCCTGCTCGCACGTTGCGTTCCACTCGTCTCCTCGCTCGTCTCCGCCTTGCTGCTTTTAATGCGGGAGAGCACCCACACACACAATCACCAACAGCTGTCAATTATTAGTTTCCACCCGGCGCTGTTCCCCGAGCCGCTCCCCCCCTCTCTCCCCTGCAGCCGAGCCGAAACCACGCCCGCCGCCACAACGGACTATAGAGCGCACCTGAATATAAGCCGCACCACCTACATTTTGAACAAAAGAAAGATGTGTACACATATAAGCCACACGCAGAAAAACGACTGCTGAAGTACACTGGCGAAGTCGAAAACTGTTTGCTTCCCAAATTAGCAACACCAGTGTCTGGGATTCCTGCAGGTTAAATGACCTACCTGGGCTGATCCGAGGTCGGCTGAGCCACAAAGCACATACAGCCCCCTAGAGGCACAGAGCAAAATTAAATGAAATAATACCAAATTAATATGGCTCCTACACTCCAGTCCCTAATTGCGTCTGCCAGAGCAATTACCCCAAATCCAAAAGAGCCATCAACAAAACACAAAAAAATAGTTACCAATAGAACCAATTACTCTTTAGTTTCATTAAGCAAGCATATTTTGGTCATGGGTCGTTATAATTTCGTCATAATTTTTGTCTTGGCCTTCAAACGAACCACACGTACCAGACCTCTCTTATCAGGGAAGGTTTCCAGGACTCTTCCTAGCATCCATGATCTACGTGGTGCTGTGGAGTCCGCAACCATGACCAGGTCTCCAGGAACAAATCTCCTCTTCTCCTGGTTCCATTTTTGACGCTCTTGTAAAAGTGGTAAGTATTCGCGGATCCACCTCTCCCAAAAGAGATCCGAGGTGTACTGTGTTTGTTTCCACCTTCTCCTTGCGTAAACGTCCTGGTGGGAGAACTGGTTTCCCTTTGAGGAGTAGCAGATGGTTTGGCGTCAACGCCTCAAGGTCCACCATTATGGCCACTTGTTCCTCCCTAAACCTCACAAGAACTCCAACTAACGAGCTGGTGAGGTTCGGTCCTTGCAAAAGCTGACTGTTGAGAGATTCCTTTGTACTCTGCTCCACAGTCAAACACCACCCGTAGCTTTCCCTTCCGTGGATGGTACACGCGGTGGTGCAGGATATACGACACCTTTCCTGTTGACGTTTCCAACTGATCCTGCAGTACTTCTTTGCCATTGCTAATGACATCAGCAAGAAAGTTGTTATACTCCTCATGAAAGCTTGAGTCTTTCTGAAGTGTCTTTTTCAGACCACGAACACGTTGCATGGCAACACCGAGGTTGTTCGGCATTGAAACATCTTTCCCTTTGAAAGGCATTTGAAACACGTATTGTCCATTCTGAAGCTGAACAGAGCTTTCCATTATCTCCACAAACTTCTTTTCTTCCTGTTCTGCAGAAGCTCGCTCATTGAAGTCATAGTTGTACTGGCTAGTTAACAGTTCTTTAATTCTGTCAATGGCAATTCTGTTGGCATAAACGGAAGGGTGTTCACTTCCGCAGTCGCTATTTCCCCGTAACGGACCATTTATTACCCACCCCAGTAGGGTTTTGATCGCGTAGGGTCCATCTTCACCTTCGTGACTGTTCACCTCCCAAGGCTCCATCAACTTGGAGACGTTTGTGCCAATTAACAGGTCAACATCGGCGTTTATGTGGGGAATTTTAACATCCTCTAAATAAGGCCATTTTCTCAGCTCCCTTTCGCTGATTATGTTGGCTGTAGAGACAGGCATCTCTTTCTGGGTACGCACTCACCAGAAAATCCTGAAATCTCCAGACTGTCAACAACAGAGCTTTCTACTGTGTTATTATGGCCCAAAGTGCGGATATGAATTTTGAATTTGCGTCCTGCCATGTTCAACTTCCTCATGAGCTTCCTGGTGCAGAAAGTTCCTGTAATCGCTCGGTCCGGAAAAGCATAGGTTTCAATAACTTTGTTAATAGGCAAAATGGGAAGAATTCCATTGCAGTGGCCAGACCCTGTAGTATTTGACTTCTCAGTATTCTTCTGCTCGCCATCCTTCTGAGCTTTCTGAGTAACCCTTTCCTTCTCTATGTGCAAAACACTGGGATTGTTGCATATTATGCGCCTGTCGCAATTCTTGCTCAAGTATCCTGTGCACAAGCAACTCAAACACAGACCTTTCTCCTTTAGATAGTCCAGTTTCTCCCTGTGTGTCTTTCTTCCCAGTTTAAAACATTGTTCCAAAAAATGATTACCAGCAGCACAATACAGGCAGGAAATAGAATCAGTCTTGGCAAAGGATGTCAGTTTGTTCTGAGCTTTTTCCTTCTTGTTACCATCCGGTTTACTGCATCCATCCTCAATCTTGTGAGCATCTGCTTTGCAACCATCCTCAATGACCACCTGTGTTGCATAGCTGTTTCTTCTCAGCTGTTGTTTCACCGGTGACTTGCTTGCCTTGGTAGCTCCTTTGATAACAAGTGAAGTGTCCTGTACAGTATGTCACCAAAGACTGGATCTGAAGTGATTTTGACCTGGCGCTCGATGTACTTCACAATGTCTGAGAATTGTGCTCTTCGACCAGTTTTCTCCAGTATCTCACTTGTCTCTGAGTTTATAAGGAAGCTTCTGAATCAGAATCTTTATGTTTGCTGGCATGTTAAGTTCCTCCAATTACCGAAGATCATCCATAGCATTAGAACACTCACAGAGGAAAAGTCCTCAAGCTTTCAGCGCTTTGGGGTCCTCAGCTTTGATACTTGGCCATCTTGTGACCTTCTCCATGTAAGCCGCTGTTATGTTAAATTAATTTCCAAAGTGCTTCTTGAGCAATTTTTTAGCAATAGAAAATCCTTTATCTGCAATCATATGAAGGCAGCTGCGCACCATATCTCTTGGCTGCCCCCTAGTAAATTGCTCAAGGTAGTACAAACATTCTCCTTTACAGCTGGTCTTTGCTTCCACGCAGTGCTCAAACGCCTTCGTAAATATATTGAACCTTAGAATTTCTCGGCGTGGTAGCAGTTGCGAGGTTTGCATTTGAACAAGGAGAGCGGTTATGTCATTCTGTTGTTGCAGCAGATTACAGAGACTTGCTGTCCGATTTTGGCCTTGCAGGGGTTGAAAGCCTTGACTGAAGGTTGTCTATGTTTGTAACTAATGGGGGTTGAGAGCATTGAATGACGGTTTGCTTTGGCATAATAGTTGGTGTGGCTACTTGTGAAGCATTGCTTTGTAGTGGTAGAGATGCGTGTCACTCTGGAGGACTGAAACACAAATATCGAGGCCTGTCGATTGAAAGGGGTGCGCGGGAGCTTAGATCTAGCCCCTTTCCTGATGTAGGAAGCCATTCCATTAGATTGCCTTGAATGGACGCTGCTACCGACCTGTAGCACTGCTAGCTTAGCAGAAGTGGCGGCTATCTCAGTGTCCAGCTCGAGCTGCTCCCTTTTTCTCCTCAAGATGAGCTCCTGCTCCTCCAATGCATGCTTATCTTTTAAAGCGGCAGCTCGAGCCAAGTAGGCGGCCTGTTCCGCCTTCGCCCTGCGTCTGGCTGAAGAAGTGGAGGATCTGCTGCTTGAGGATCCGCCCCTTGAGCCATGGTGCCTTCACTGCACATTTGAAATTCTGTCATGAGGTTGAATCTGATCTTCCTCTTCCTCATCCTTTCCACCAGCAACTCCAATTCCATTGCTGGCATCAGCCTCATTTCCACTTACAGCATTAACATCAACGGTTGTGTCAACAACTGTGTGTTTTTCTGTTCAAAAACTCCAATTACATTTTCACTTTGCACAGTTTGCTCAGTTTGACCTGGCAAATCATCATCATGATCATCACCTACTTTGGTGGCTGGACTGTCAGGATCGGGTGCTGGTGCAGGCGGAAGGCAGGACCCAAACGCAGAGTTTTCCAAAACCAGTGCTCTTTATTCTAAACCAAAATCAAGACGTGCTCCAACAACGACTGACATTAGACAATGACGCGACAAAGGACAACTGGCACACAGGGCTTAAATACACAAGGGAGGTGCAGGTGATTGGACACAGGTGGAAACAATCAAGCAATCACAAGACAAGGCAGGAAGTGAAGTTACCCAGGAACACAAGAGACATGAAAACTACAAAATAAGACATAGCAGAGCCAAACCGTGACATGGACATCCTTTAATGTCATGCAACCATTGATTTGTACCCACAATAAACTCATGGATATTCAACATTTTAGCCTGGTACCATATTTTATGTTTGCTTGCTTCATCAGCAGGCAATAAACTCAGTAAAGATGTATGCACCTGCTGTATTTTGCCACTTAACTCATTGAACATGTTAAATTAATTTTCAACCTCACTTACATTCTCTTTATCACCCATCAATTTAGCAATAGATTCTTTTGCGTTCAAAGGTTTACAAAATATAGACTTTCTTTCCTAAAATGCGTATTTCTTCCAACAAAGCTTTGGGTGTTAATTTAACCACAGGTTTTTCAGTCACAGATTTTACCCCTGCACCCACAAGTTCAGTCTCAAGGCCCAGTTGGCCCTTTTGCTCTTCGGGCCATAATGACCACGCAAAGTGAATTGGCCTATTAATCAACAAGCCCGCAAAATAGTTTATGTTGCGCAACAACTCGTCTAGACGCGCAAAGTTATTTTTAGACGGTTGCGAGTTTGCTACCAATGCATTGATTTACGCGAATGTGTGCACACAAAATACCATGGCCATTCATAATATCAGCGCTGATCACTACATACCCCAATCGAGCGTTGGCCGGATTTGATGAATGTTGTCCCGGTCAGCTGATGCTGGTATTTCTGCCCCTGCAGCTCGCTCAGGTGCAGCTTCACTCAATAATCGGCAACTCCAAACATTTTGCCCACCTCACATCCGTGGGTTCCAAACGAACTCCGTTAATCCAAAGTGTAACAGGTCCACGTCGTCTCGATGAATGGTTATCCAAATCGAAGCAGTTTTGGACCTAAAGTGTACTGACGTAGTCCTAAACGAAGTCTAGTACTGGTTGCTAATACGGCGGATAGGTTTAGACGTACGCCCGGTGCACTCGAACAAAGCAAAACGGAGAGTTCTGTGATTGTTACAATTATCTTCCATGTTTATTTTACAGACACATATCATACAGCGGCAAGACTTTAACTCATAATACATGTACCCAAAGTAACAAACCGCATTGCTCACCACAAAGGCACACACGCACAATGGCACAGTCAATAATTTGCTTCCCAAATTAGCAACACCTGTGTCTGGGATTCCTGCAGGTTAAATGGCCTACCAGGCCTGATCCGGGGTCGGCTGAGCACATACAGCCCCCTAGCAGCACAGAGCAAAATTAAATGAAATAATACCAAATTAATATGGCTCCTACACCAAGTATTTAAATATTCTGCTCCTTAAGGAAATTTTTGCTATTCCAGCTTTCTACTTTTTATGCTATAATTGACTTAAATTCATAAACTTTTTAAACATGGTTTTAAGCCTTCTTTTCCCCCAAACTTTCAGCTACAGTCATCATTTCAACTTAAAGATGTTGACAAAAGCCCAAACTATTAAAACAAAAAACTTTTGGATATCTTTTCAACTTTTTTTTTTGAATATCACTGATTATGAGTTTTCTACTCTACTCTTTCCGAGATTTACTTTAGTGTGTATGGGGCCGGTTAAAGTGAACACTGAAGAGCTAAAAGGGGAGTGCACAGTCAGAATGTGTTAAAAAAATATTGCCACAATATTCATGCTTCATTTTTGGATAAAACAATCGGTGCCTGTGCTGGTCGCAGTCATGTGGCTATGGAATCCCACAGACATTTTATCTGTGCCTAGTCCTGTTGTTGGTGCCATTGAAGGGTTTGTGGGCGGGGCTGCCGGTCCCGATGATGGCGATAGCCCCGTTGCTGGTCCCTAGAGGAAGGACAGACGGAAGCAACAGTCAGCTGTCTTAATAATAATGTAGAGTAAATCGAGTATGAGAGCGAATCAGATTGGGAAACATCATTAAAAGGAACAGATCTGTATTCATTAGAAGACTTAGAAGGGTTTGATCGTCTACACCACATATGCCACATACAGCCCGCCGGGGCGTCCAGCGTGGCCCGACATCGGTGTCCGCCTCCATAGTGCCAACGGCCTGGTGCCGCAATGGGGACAGGCCACCGCGAGTGTGGTTATACAGCGTCCCCACGCATTCTGACAGACTCATACCATTTCATCAGATGAGGTAGACTGCGGCACCAATCTGGAGTAGCTTTGCTGTTTAAAACATCAGCCACTGCAACCGTTCTGTCTGTCATTGAGGTGGTGAAGGGCTGTTTGTTGTTGCTAAGGGCAGAGATAGAGGGCTCTGTCTACTGCCATGTAAATATATATGCACCTAATCAGGGGCCAAAAAGAGTCCAGTGTAGCAGACCAAAGCCTGCTGACTGGTTTCTCCCACCTGACCCAACATAAAGAAGGCGGGGCAAGGATGAGATTAGGGACACCGGGTGTTGAAAAGGTAATTGGCTCACAGAGGTTGCATGTGGAGAGGGGTGAGAGGAAAACAGGACAGGAAAAACTTTAGGAGAGTGCTGGTTGCTGGACCTCGGGTTTCCGACGAGAGGAATCTACCAAGACCCTGCTGGACACAACAATCCAGCTAAGACGACAATGCTGGACAGTGCGCTGACATTGGAGGAGCTAACCACTGCAGTGAACCAGATGGTTTCAGGAAAGACTCTGGGAATCGATGACCTATCCGCAGAATTTTTAAAGCAGTTCTGGAACATTATCGGTTCTTACATTGTGTTTTGGTGGAATGTTTGGAAACAAGATCACTTCCTCTTTCCTGCCAGGGAGTTGTACTCTCCTCTCTGCCAAGAAGAGCAACTTGGGCCTTCTTAAAAACTGAAGACCAGCGGACCTGCATTGCACGGATTACAAGTACTTTCCAGAGCCTTATCTAACAGACTAAGAGACTACTTTGAAGTAATTTTAAATAGTGACATACTGTATCCTGGATAGAACGGTTATGGACAATGTTTTTCGTGATGTGCTTGATGTATGTAAATGTTGTCTCACTGGATCAAGAGAAGGTTTTTGACACGGTGAACCACTCATCTATTGTCTGCACTCAGGGCCTTTTAGCTTGGGTGGATTTGTTTGTATGTATGGTGAAAATGGGAGCAGCTTTTAAGCCTTTTGGGCAGGCTGAGAAGTTCCCGAGGCTCGGTGGTCTGTCACTGTCGGTGTCCTCCAGCTTTTGTCGTCCCATCCCTGTATCTGCATATGTTGACCATGTAAACATCTTCATCAGGGACAAGGGGGTATTGCACAAAAGTAGAATAAAGAAATCTGGGCTATGTTATTAAGCGCCGCTTGACTTAGTGTGACCTGCTCATCGCGGCTTAATCGGTTGCACCTTTGCCAAGTCGATCCAGGAGCACATATCTCGGATAAGTGCACGTACACGGCTTTCTTAAGTAGACCACGATATCGATCACAGATTTACTGATGCAGAAATGGACAATACGCCGCGCACAGCATATTTCTCACCCGCTGAGCAACAACTTAAATAATGATGGAAATGTATGCGGAAGTGTAGCATATCATACTCAAACAAGGGAATACGGCAGCTGTAACTAAACAAAGCGAAAAAGCAGACAATCGTGGACCGACTGAATGCGTAAGGATTTCAAAATATCTCCTTACTAGGAAAGTTGTACAATGTTTTAATTGCTTTAATATGATTGTTTCAAAACTGAGCAGAGGGAATTAAACCTCCTAAAGACAAGGCCTAATTTTAAACCCTTATCCACAATGCAAGAATAAGTTTTACAACCATATACACAAATCTCTATGCTGTGTCAAATTCTAAATATTTTTCTACAATTAGGTTCACAAACATGACTGAATAGCAAAGATCCTGGCAACCAGTCAAGATAAAATATAAAAACATTTTGCAGGCTGGTAAGTGGATGTTGCATGTGTATGGACTGTAAAGTCCTTTGAGGTAAATTTGCAATCTTGTGGAAATCCTCTTTGGTGTAACACATTCAACTGTGGCCAGGGAAGGTAATGAAGATGTGTGCCAAGGACTTCAGGGCCAAACACACACTTCGGACGGTAAGGCAAATAGTGCCTTCATTTACAGTTTCGGCATCTCCCACGGCATATAAAAGCATGCCGCTTGCAAAGAAGCGCAGTGCCACACAGACCATCTGTGGAATAGTGAGAGCGCTGTGCAGTGTTGAATTTTGGGACCCAGCAGTCTGCACAAAGGTACTCGTCGGGAACAGCTAAAGGGTCTGATCTGTCCCTGATCACCCTCTCACATCTGAAAGCACGTCTTAATATCAGTGCTTCTTCATCCAACGCTCCAATGTTGTTCAGAAGTGGACATGCCATGGTGTAGGAAGAAACACAGGTGAATGGGTCTTTATATATCGCCCTCATCACGTTTACAATTGTTCACTCCCCACTGCGCAGTTTCGCCCACCAGCGGACCCCCCCCCAACCCCGTCTCGTCGGTCGGTCCGCCTGGGACTGCTATAGCCCCCGCCCCCGGTGGTATCTTGACGTGATTATAATCCGTCGGACCTTCTTACGGTCTGCGCTATATTGTCTGACATGAAAACGGTCCGTGAGGTAAAAGTTCCGGACCACCAATCTAAACATCTGAAATAGTAGAGTTTAAAACCAAACTAGTAAGATGTCAACCTTACTACACAATCTGTCTCACACGCATTATTAAGTGAATCCGACACGGTGTCAGAACTGGATATGTGAAAGTTGTACTACTGTAGGGACATAGGTAAAAGTTTGCAAAGTGTTCGATGAGTGATAATAAGCAGGACCGGGAAGCAGCTAGCCTTAGCATGGCGGCTAACACTCCCAGCTCTACGTTTAACATACAGCCACCGGAGCCATCTGACTTTTCCGAGCCGAACGACTGGACGGAATGGATTTGGAGATTTGAGAGATTCTGTCAGGCAAGTAACCTGTCTGCAAGCTCCGAAGTCAACCAGGTAAATACCTTGATATACTGCAAAGGACAAACTTGATAGACACATTGTGTTTGAGCATCACAGAATGGCCTGTCGTTACCAGTTAAGTTTGACAACAGGCAGTTCTGAAGTTGTAAACCTAGGGGAAACACTAACTTCATGACATCCCTGTTAAAAATAGGGTGTGGTGGCACTGCCTTCCTCATTTATTTTGAGTATTTCTATAACTACATTGTTTTGACAGTGCTTTTGTCTGACAATTGTCAGAAATACAGTTGAAAAAGACTGGAGCAACTTGTGTCATTTATAAACAGCTGAATTGTAGCAGAGCAAATGTGTATCCTCTCTTCTGGTTAAAGATGACATTCGTGCAAGCCCCTGAATCATGCATAGTGTGCACATTAGTCAGCTCCCTGATGTGTTTGAACTGCTTCCTTTGAACCCCTTGTGCGTCGGTCCACTCAACAAGCAAACTACTAGCCTCTGGAGTGTTAAACAACTAATGGTTAGCAGAATGAAGGTCAGCCTTCAACACTATTATTGTAAATTGTGTGAACTTACTTCCTTTAACTTGTGTGAAATTGTGTGAACTTACTTAAACTGTGAATACTATTCACTGCTCTGTTTGTTTCTGACATCTTAGCAAAGAGTGCTTTCACTTGCATCTGTATGAGTGAAGTCTACCAAAAAAACAGCAAAATACCAGTCACTGCTGTGTGTGCTCAGCTCCTAAAGAGACCGTAAGCACCGGCTGGAGTGTTTTGGCATACATAACACATCCTTTCATTCCACCTGCGTATTATAACTCCCCCCGCCCCCTGCACATCCCTTTTGAAAAACCCCAGACTTCAATTATCCATCCAGCATTGGAAAGGTGTCAATGATGAACCCAACGGAGACATCTATGACTTTCCACGCACTTCTTTAAAGATGAATACATGCATTATTATGCATTTTTCGTTTCTTTCACACTGCCACCCTCACCTAACCCCTCCAGCAGTTATCATGGTAAAAGAAGCTGCATGTTGAAATCCTTAACCTAATCTTGAGTTAGTTGTGTAGAAAGGATGTGTAGGTTGTGTAGATGCTGCATTGGCAGGCATCTTGCTTTCTTTCTCTCTCCTTGTGTTTGCATAGTTTTTGGCAGACATTCCTTGTTAGTCTCCAGGTTTAGCAACAGGAAACAGTATGATGGTTCAGTATATAAACCACTCTAACAATCGGCAGTGGTGGGTGTGAGGGTAACATTGCAGGAGGATTGCCACTGAAAATAGCATTTTTTGCCTTTGTTGGGCAATAAAGTAAAGGTGGAGGGCGGTAGAGCGGGTGGGGTACATGCACACAAAGAGCAATATTTGGAGCTAAACCAATTTGAGAATGGCATTATAGGTTGGTAAACCCGCGTGCCATAAGCGGCAGTGGGATTTGCCTGATGATGACTAGATGGAGGTAATTTGAATAGAGAGATGGAATGAGACAGACAAAATAAAAGGGTAGGTAAATAAAGAGACAGAAACGACTTGAAGAAGTGAAGCGGTAGAATAGGACTGGGAAAGTAAAGGGTGAAGAAAAAGGCATGAGACAAGAATTTACAAAGAAAGCGGTGCAAGTTCATAATGAAAGAATTCAGTACTCCTCATTACTCTTTTGCTTACCTCCAGACCCACATGTGGATTCGACTCATCCTGCTCAAAGGTTTTGCTTCTGGTTTCAGCTAATTGTCTGTTATTTTAATAATCATGAATTCATTCCAAAAGGTAAAAACCAACATATCTGTTTACGTTGATGAAATACACACATCAAGCTTTCAACTGTCAAAACATGGACCTATATGTATATATACGTGTTTATATATAATAAATGCACTTATTGTAAGTTGCTTTGGATAAAAGCGTCAGCTAAATGACATGTAATGTATATTGAAGTGACCCTGAATGGTCAGCTATTGCCTGATCAACTGACAATCTAGCAGCTGAATAATCTGAGTGGCAGGGAACTGTCTCTGGCTTACATAGGTGGTGAATCACTGATAATGTGTCAAAGTGCTTGTTTTCAGTTTCTTTGGTTATGGATAATGAGATGTAAATGATAGTCGTTTAATAATACTGTAAATAAAAATATTTGCTTTCAATCTTCTTGGTGTAGATTAACAAATCACCTTGTTGACAGTTTGTCAGACAGTTTGCAACTTTTGCCACATTCTCAGAATGCCTAGGTAACAACAACTCAAGGCTATTTATTTATTCAAGCACTCAAAAAGAACGTACAACAATCAGAGGGCCAGATATGTTTAAACACCAGATTCTCCTCTAGAAATCAGAATGGTAACTAGAAGGAAGTTTGATCCTTGGTTTAACTCAAACCTGCAACTTGAAGCGAACTGTGAACTTGAACGTTTAAGGTGTTTCACCAATTGAGAACAATCTAGGCTTGTTTGGCCAGACAGCCTTAAATTATATAAGAAGGCTCTCTGTAATGCAGCTTATTACTCATCAATAATAGAGAAAAAGGTTGTCTTTAGCTCTGTTTTAGCCTTCTATTCCTTTGGACCTCAGTTGCAATTGACTATGAACTTTTTTAATGATAAGATTCTATTGGAGGAAAAATTGATGGTGTTCTAACTTCAACCTGTTGTCGGGTGTAGGTACTTTGGATACATCTTTGGGCTCTGATACATACTTGGATGGTTACGCTCCCATCAACCTTAATCAACTGACTTCTACAATTTGTTAGTCTAAACCTTTTACCTGTCTCTCGAATCCAATTCCAAATAGGGGGGAAAACTAAAACAGTGAAACACCAAAACACAACAGCTTGTGACACATAAACAATTTGTCGCACTAACCGGCAAGCGGTGAACAGCTGTTTGGGTAGCCGTGGTCGTTTTCGCGGTCAATGAATTAATGTGTTTACTTGAAAAAGCAATACCGTGTTATACCGGGACTCCGTCATAATGTTTCTTAACACTGTGATAAGGATTTCTGGCCATACCGTGTAGCCCTAGCTCACTGGTTGTCTGAACCGGTGCTTACCGTGAAAGTCACTCTGCGAGCATCGGAAAGGAAATGGCGTGAATACAAACAACCTGATGACCTGAATGCGTTTCAGTCTCTTCTCTCTTTTTCTGCCTCTGTCTCTGCTGCCAAAAGCTCTACCAATCCAGTCCTCATTTTCTAATCCCAAAAAACTTTCTATCTTCACCAACCTCCTCGAACCCCCCAGTTCTCTCCCCCCCTCCTTCTTCTAAGAGACTTTGTCAGCTATTTTAACAAATAAATAGACTCACCTAAAGGATTATTAGGAACACCTGTTCAATTTCTCATTAATGCAAGTATCTAATCAACCAATCACATGGCAGTTGCTTCAATGCATTTAGTGGTGTGGTCCTGGTCAAGACATCTCCTGAACTCTAAACTGAATGTCAGAATGGGAAAGAAAGGTGATTTAAGCAATTTTGAGCATGGCATGGTTGTTGGTGCCAGACAGGACAGTCTGAGTATTTCACAATCTGCTCAGTTACTGGGATTTTCACGCACAACCATTTCTAGGGTTTACAAAGAATGGAGTGAAAAGGGAAAAACATCCAGTATGCGGCAGTCCTGTGGGTAAAAATGCCTTGTTGATGCTAGAGGTCAGAGGAGAATGGGCCGACTGATTCAAGCTGATAGAAGAGCAACTTTGACTGAAATAACCACTCGTTACAACCGAGGCAGAAAAGCATTTGTGAATCCACAACACGCACAACCTTGAGGCGGATGGGCTACAACAGCAGAAGACTCCACCGGGTACCACTCATCTCCACTACAAATAGGAAAAAGAGACTACAATTTGCAAGAGCTCACCAAAATTGGACAGTTTGAAGACTGGAAAAATGTTGCCTGGTCTGATGAGTCTTGATTTCTGTTGAGACATTCAGATGGTAGGGTCAGAATTTGGCGTAAACATAATGAGAACATGGATCCATCATGCCTTGTTACCACTGTGCAGGCTGGTGGTGGTGGTGTAATGGTGTCAGGGATGTTTTCTTGGCACACTTTAGGCCCCTTCGTGCCAATTGGGCATCGTTTAAATGCCACGGCCTACCTGAGCATTGCTTCTGACCATGTCCACCCCTTCATGGCCACCATGTACCCATCCTCTGATGGCTACTTCCAGCAGGATAATGCACCATGTCACAAAGCTTGAATCATTTCAAATTGGTTTCTTGAACATGACTGAGTTCACAGTACTAAAATGGCCCCCACAGACACCAGATTTCACCCCAATAGAGCATCTTTGGGATGTGGTGGAACTGGAGCTTCGTGCCCTGGATGTGCATCCCACAAATCTCCATCAACTGCAAGATGCTATCCTATCAATATGGGCCAACATTTCTAAAGAATGCTTTCAGCACCTTGTTGATGCCACGTAGAATTAAGGCAGTTCTGAAGGCGAAAGGGGGTCTAACACAGTATTAGTATGGTGTTCCTGGTGAGTGTAGCTGACATACACTCCTCTTTCTCTAACCCACCTTCTTATATCTGTATCCCACTGACCTAACCTCTATTGCCCTTGCTTCCCTCTTTCACCCCCGTCTCCTAACCAAGTTCTTACCTTAGTAACCTCTGCCCGTCCCATCACCTGCCCTCTTGACCCCGTTCCATCCCATATTCTACAGGCCATTGCTCCTGACCTTCTTCCTTTCCTCACCTGTCTCATTAACAATGCTCTGTTATCTGGCTGTTTTCCCCACTCCTGAATAAATCCACCCTCAACCCCTCCGAAGAAAACAACTACAGACTCTGTAGTAGTGAGACCTGTATCTTTTTTTTTTCTTTCTGTTCCAAACTATTGAATGAATCATCCCCCACCACCCCTCCGTCCCCCGACCCATCGGGGGCTCACACCTCTGTATTACCCTCCCCTCCCCCACCTCCTCACCATTATCGACCCTCTCTATTCTGGAGCGAGACGTTAACCGGCTGTTTAAAAAACAGAACCCCCGTAAAGCAGCAGGTCTAGACTCCGTCTCGCCTCACACCCTGAAGCATTGTGCTGACCAGCTGTCTCCAGTGTTCACTGCCATCTTCAACACCTCCTTGGAGACATGCCATGTTCCAGCCTGCTTCAAAGCCTTCACCATCATCCCTGTTCCCAAGAAGCCCAGGATCACAGGACTAAATTACTAATGGCGGGCAGCCATCGGTAACCAGTGAAGGAATCAGGAATCAGGAAACGTTTATTGCCATAATATGTCAGACATACATGGAATTTGACTTGCCGGTTGGTGCATGACGGCTTAAAAATAAAGATAAACCAGCTGACCAGAGACTTGTAGTTTGTGAGGTGTTTAAGGCCTCTCCAGTGCACCAGCTAAACAGAAAGTGACAAGTAAAAGTGATAAAGTGTATGTACGTGAAGAGAGTAAAGAGTCTGTCAGGGAGGGTTCCCAGGCTCTGTTGATGAGCCCGACTGCCGAAGGGAAGAAACTGTTAGTGTGGCGGGAGGTCTTAGTCCTGATGGACCTCAGCCTCCTGCCGGATGGAAGGAGCACAGTTCATGTCCGGGGTGAGAGGGGTCGGCTACAATCTTTCTGGCCCGCTTCAAAGTCCTGGAAGCGAACAAGTCCTGGAGAGACGGAAGATTGCAGCCAATTACCCTCTCTGCAAAGCGGATGACACACTGCAGCCTGCTTTTGTCCTTGGCTGTAGCTGGACCACACAGTGATGGAGGAGCAGAGGAGGGACTCGATGATAGCCGTATAGAACTGCACCATCGTCTTTGGCAGGTTGAATTTCTTCAGCTGCCTCAAGAAGAACATCCTCTGCTGTGCCTTTTTGGTGACGGAGCTGATGTTTAGCTCCCACTTGAGGTCCTGGGTGATGATGGAGCCCAGGAAACGGAAGGAATCCACAGTGGTGACTGTGGAGTCACACATGGTGATGGGGGAAGGTGGGGCTGCGTTCTTCATGAAGTCCACGACCATCTCCACTGTCTTCAGGGCGTTGAGCTCCAGGTTGTTCTGGCTGCACCATGTCACCAGGTGGTCAGACTCCCACCTGTAGGTGGACTCATCCGCACCAGAGGTCAGGAGGGGGTCGGTGAGGGACTTTAGGTGGGACAGGCCTAGCCGTTCAAAGGACTTCATGACTACAGAGGTCAGGGCGACGGGTCTGTAGTCATTCAGTCTTGTGATCCTAGACTTCTTGGGAACAGGGATGATGGTGGATGCCTTGAAGCAGGCTGGAACGTGGCATGTCACCAAGGAGGTGTTGAAGATGGCGGTGAACACAGCTGGTCAGCACAATGCTTCAGGGTGTGGGGCGAGACTGAGTCCGGTCCGGCTGCTTTACAGGGGTTCTGTCTTTGTCCCCACTCCTAAATGCCTGATCCTTCTGCAGTTGTAGTTTTCTGAGTTCCGCTGTGAACCACGGTTTGTCGTTGTTATAAGTCACCCTGGTGCATGATGGTACACAGCTGTCCTCACAGAAGCTGATGTAGGAAGTTACAGCCTCTGTGAAGTCATCCAGATTGTCAGAAGCAGTCCTGAAAACATCCCAGTCTGTGCAGTCAAGACACGCCCGATGATCCTCCAGCGCTTCGCTGGTCCACTTCTTGGATTCCCTCACCACAGGTTTACAGAGCTTTAGTTTCGGCCTGTATGCAGGAATCAGGTGGACCATGACGTGGTCGGAGTGTCCCAGCGCAGCACGAGGGGCGGAGTGATAAGCCCTGCTTACTGTAGTGTAGCAGTGATCCAGCGTGTTCTCCTCTCTGGTCGGGCATTTAATAAACAGTTTAACAAAGGTAACCTCAGCCACGAGTTCAAAGTCCCAGAAGACAATAACCAAAGAGTCCGGGTTGGTCCGCTCCACACGCCGTATCTGGTCGGCGAGTGTCCCCTGTGCCTCGTGCACGTTGCCCGCCGGCGGCATGTAAACATGACCAGGATGAATGAAGCGAACTCACGGGGAGAGAAGAAGGGTTTGCGGTTGATGAAGAAAGATTCCAGAGCAAAACAGTGTTGTAGGATCACTGTTATGTCGTTGCACCAGCCGTTAAAATAGAAACAGATTCCGCCAGCCTTCGTCTTGCCGGAGAGCTCCATGTTGCGGCCCGCTCTGAGCAGATGGAACCCCGCCAGCGTGAGCGCGGAGTCTGGTATCGATCCACAGAGCCGCGTCTCTGTGAAGCACAAAACCTCAGGATGAAGAAAAGTCTCTGTCTCTTCTCACCAGCAGCTGAAGTTTGTCCAGTTTGTTGCACAGTGAGCGCACGTTGGAGAGAAAGATGCCTGGCAGCGGTGTGCAAGAACCACGCTTGCGGAGTCGCACTAGCGAGCAGGCACGTTTTCCTCTCCTCCGCTGTCTCACCGCGTGAGTAAAGGTGAGCGCACCTTTGACTAGAATGTCCAGTAATGCCACAGATGGGAGAAGAAAAGTTGGAAATAACTCTGCTGGAGTTGTTCCACGGATGTTCAAAAGCTCATGTCTGGTTAAAGAGCTCCGGGAATCGCAACAGGAAACGCAATTTACGACGCAAACAACAAAAAACAAAGAGCACCGAAACACAAAGACAGCCATCTGCGGCGCCATCTTGGGAAGAGAGACTGGATGGCCCTCCATACACCACCCCAAGTCTTCAGGCGCTGCCTCCTCATGATGGCCAGGTCTAGAAGTTCTTTCCACCATCCAAAGACGTCCCCCCGTGCAGTTAAGCAGCTCGATTTTACATCACACTACACTGTTTACGATAGCACTGCAATCAAGAAAACAAAAACACTTATTTTTTACTTGATAGTTTTTTCCAAACTTGTCGGTGATTGGAAGAAAATATAAATGATCTCTACCTAAATATGTTCCCTCTCATTTTGTCTCTCTGTGATGTCTTCAAATCCTTAAATTATTCCTTCCTGCCATTTCATTCCACTTTAAATGGAATCCATTTTTTCTTTTCACCTCTATAATAATCCCAAAAAAGCGTGCAACTTGTGAACTTGTGGAACACTGAATCCTCCCGCCAGCCCCCCCATCCCCATCCTCCATATACACACCTTTGCACACCCACAAACACTGGCTGGGATCTAAGGCATTCACAGCTTGATGATTCCGATAATCCCAGTTCAAATACAATTTCTGGATCACAGGCTTTAAATGACATTATATAGAAATTAGATTTCACATTTGGAGCAATTGACCCCCCCACCCCAATCCCATCTCTTTCTAATTAGACTAGTTTCCCCTGAATCTGCACCAGACCCTTTCTTCTGTTCCCTTTTTTTCCCTTCTGCATGAATACAGGCTAGGATATTCTTTACCAGCACAATGCATCTATTACAATACAAAGTCACCCAGGATCTGCTATGTATTCCCCAGGATGCTCTCTGGCTGTGTGTTTGATTCACGGTGGGCAGAGGTGTTACAGTGAGTGTGTGTGTGTGGGGGGGGGGGGGCGGGGGGGAATGCAGTCATGTTCTTGTAAGTGACAAACTGAATATTTACAGTTCAAATGAATTCATTTGAGTCAGAATTGTAAAGCATTTTAAAGTGGAGTCACAGCAGGGATGTCAGTGATTTGACTTCCTATGATGTCAGGAGAGTTATAGAGGGCAAGTTTCCCTCATGGTGTTACATGTATACAGATTAGGTTCCTATTTGTATCCATGTCTGTTTATCCAGTAAAAACACTAGGAATTGATATGAGACATGTATATTGGCCCAATTTATACTGTAGTTAGACATGGATATATTACTATCACCAATTAATTAGGAAATAGTTTAATGTATATATATGTTATTACTTATCGGTTTTACGTTACCAAAGGCTCCAGAATCCACAGCAGCTGTCGCCCAAGATGTACATCGGTCATCCACTATTCTGAAGACCGCTGGTGTCCTTAGTTAAAATGATTTTAGATCATAGCTGATGATCAGGCTGATCCGGAGGATGGTGCGGCTGAAGGGGTGCGGTTTATGGCATGCGGACGGTCTGTGCGACCGGGTGGTGGGATGACGCAGCAATCAAAGAGGTGACCACACTTTTTCGGCTTGCGAGGTACTTTTCAATCAACCAAATCATGGCAATCTACCCCCCCCCCCCCCTAGTCAGCCGGTTCTGGTAAGGGGTAAGGTCTGCCCCCGTCCCGCTCTGCCCATTCACCTACATTTTTTTTCCAATGGCGCTCACTGACAGAGTTCAACCCTCAGTGGACTGATTAGGAATAGCAGCTACTTCTATTGAAATGGAATTAATGTTTTTCTGTAATGCTCACCATAGCAAAGTAATCTGGCGGGCCTTGAGTCTGACACCCATGATCTAATGGTATGATTTAAAGATTAATATAAACCTTAAAATATCAGCATAGGCCTTAAACCCCCATACAGTTTCTAGTCATCATGTCTATCAACCATTTCATTGGTTGAAATAGGAGGACTATAAAACTGTGTATAGTGTGTGCCCAGATAAATGTATTCTGCCATATGATCTGCTGCCAGTTTGTCTTCCAGTATCAGGGATACAAAATTTATTAGAGTGTGTTAGTGATGTTTTTGAAGGGTGCTAACTTTCCCACCTAAGCCCCACAGGAGTAAATTCCAGCATCCTCCATGCAAATTAAGTGTCTCTTCCTCTTTGTGATGTGCCCCTGGACCTTGTTCAGGCTCTCCTCCCCAGATTAAGCACCTCGGGGTGATCATTTTCTCCATTAATGAGCTCTATGATTGCAAATGAGCCACAAGAAACAGCAGATCGATGAACTGCCAAGCGTGAGATTGATTTGTTTAATATAGGCTAATTTACTGTTTTTGTGGAAGGTGGAGAATACTGCCCACTTTTTAACTCTTTCAACATGTTTGGCAACTGCCAGATCATCAGTATTTACAAGAAATTAAGACATTGGCTATTGTCGATATAAAAAAATATTTTGATGATCCTTCCGTGGGCTAACCAAAGTGCTACTACTGCTTTTTAATGTATTTTTTGTACACATTGTACAAAAAGTAATTTTGAAATTTTTTATCCACTTACATCCACTACACAGAGAGACAATTAGTGTGCCAGTCCAAACCCCTTCAGTAATTAAGAAATAAAGCTATTGGATGCTATTGGACACTACAGTAACTTAAATTATCAGGCAGTCATCACAAAATGAATAATGAATGAAATGTTTGTGTCTACCACACAAAAATAATGCTGAGCCTTTGTCGGCCAATCTGAGGTCCAAGATTCGTCCGGCGGGACTCATCCCGCAGGGGGTCAAGGTGGGTGCTGTTGCTGCTGACCATCATTCTGGCAAGCCAGCTAATTTACAGCCCCCTCCTCCACCCTTTAACAAACACCCCCAACCCCACAGCCACCACCGGTACTCTGTGCACACACACTCGACGGGTGCGAAGACGCCAGCAGCACGCTCCAGTGGAGACAAATTAGACCTTCCCGGCCGTGTCATCGTAAAACATCCCCAAGGAAGGTTGTGACCTCTTCACCCCTTCAACTCATCTGTAGGCATAGCGAGTCAGGAGAGAAGGTGGGTCGTCCATGCAACAGCATAACTACCTCATCCACATTATCACAAGGTAGGAAAGCATAGGAGAGATCGGCAAAATGCATGAGCAGAGATACATATTTTACTGAATACTCTTCAATTAAGTGTACTGCATGCAAGTACAATATGCTTCTGTGTACAGTATGTTGAAAGGATGCCAGTTTTCGACTCGATTGAGGGACATACAAAGTATGCCAGGGAGACAAGGGCAAAACCTCATTTAAGGATTTTTTCACAAATAGTTGAACATATATTTACCAGGCATGAGTATTTTTGCAGGACTGTTAACAGAGTATTAAAATGTATTTATGTAAAACAATAACATATAATAATATAAAACCCATGACCAAGAGATTAGTTTCAATTTAAAAATGAAGACAAATAAGTCTTCAAGCACTTAATGTCCTGCATTCAGATAATTTTGTATTCACAAAATTGTCTGCATCAATCTATGCTGTAGATGTCTTAACAGAAAATGATATAGGCACCAGGTAAAAAGTAAGGGGTAAACAGAGACGGTGACATAGAGCTGCCAGTCTCCTCATGATCCCAAAAAATGAAGACCCATTTAATGAAACGTGGTGTTTCCCAAGGCTCAATACTGGGCCCGGAAGCATTAGCTCAGATTATGGAAAACCACAGTGTGTTATCATAGTTATGCAGACCACACACAAATATACTGTACATAGTTACTGTGGGTGAGTGGGGAGCGTGGTCGTCTTCCAATCAGAGGGTTGGCGGTTTGATCCTAGGCCCGGGTAACCTGCATGTCGATGTGTCCTTGGGCAAGACACTTAACCCAAGCATTGCTCCTGTAGCTGCGACTACAGTGTGTGAATGTTAGTTACTGATGGGGGCAGGTGCCACTGTGTATGGTAGGTCCTGTCATCGGTGTGTGAATGGGTGAATGATGTCATGTAGTATTAAAGTGCTTGCGGTCAGAAGACTAGAAAAGCGCTATACAAGTCCATTTGCCATTTATATCACCTACAATACAAATATGGAATATGAAAAAATAACAAATCTTCAGTAGTCTCGACTAATGTTGTTTTTACATGTAAAAAGTAAATAAGTAAGCTACAGCAGATCCAGAACACTGCAGCATGAGTCCGCACTAGGACCAAGAAAGTGGATCACATCATTCCAGTTCTCAGGTCTATGCACTGGCTTCCTGTCCAACAAATAATTGCTGTTGCTTTATAAAGCACTCAATGGTTTGGGGCCAAAATAAATTCTGATCTGCTGATACCATATAAACTGCCATGAGCCCTTGGGTTGTCTGGGACCAGTCTACTTTCTGTTCCCAGATTCAAAATTAAACATGGAGAAGCAGTGTTCAGTTGTTCTGCTCTGCTATCTTGAACAAAGTTCCAGATAGCTACAGGTCTGCTAAATGTTTCTGTTTTCTGCTGTCTTTATTTGAGCATTTTGGAATTTTTAACTTAAAAAATAATAATAATAATTCAATACAATTTGTTTTCTATTTTCATTTTTGTAACATTCAGTCTTTTATCTTTCAAATGAATGTTTTTCTTTTATGTTTTGTTCTTGTAAATGTTCTTAATTGATTTTTTAAATCTCCTTGCTTTATGTTTAGATGTTTTTTATGTGAAGTTTGAATTGCTTTCTTTTTTAAATTTGCTATACATATAAAATTGCCTTGCCTTGATAAGGTGCATAAGACACTGCGTTTGTTATATTGATTCAAGACAAAGGGTTGACCAGTTTAAATTCCTTCATCCATTTCCTTCCTCCCTACAAAAACACTGCTTGAACATATTGTGATGTTTTAACGTAATGTTATGGAGAAGGCATACAATCTCTCCCAGTTGACGCTACAATGACTACATCTAGTAAAAGACTACAAAATCCATGTTCGGCAGAGCAGTTAGGACAATGGTTGTTTCCCAGCTGAACCACATACGCTGATTGCTCTAGTGAGGAGCCAATAGGGAAGGGTAATAATGTTTTCTAAGTTCCCTTTGTGGCTGAGATCCCACAGCCTGGTCAACCCTACACTTTCTATATCAATTTATCTATATATAGAAAAAAAACTAACCCCATATTTGACAGGTTTTTGTCCTAAATATGATGTATTCTCAGCTGATTCAAACGCCTGCATTTAAATATTCATACATTTTGGTTTCTATTTAGACATACATACATTATTATTACAACACAAAAGTTGTTAAAAACATTATGATGCATGATTGAAAGATTTCGAAGGTGTATTAATTACAAGAGAGAACGTAGGCAAGTGGAGGTGGCGTTTGGAGAAGCCAGAGGAGCAGATATATAGAATAAAATCTATTTGCTAAATGCCAGCATTCCTGAAGCCCGGTTTAGCAACAACTTGCCTGTTCAGAGACCAATAGCAAAAGCTTTGTTTACTCCAACAAAATTCTGCAACAATACAGTTTCTTTTAAGAAACTCTAAAGAAACCTCTAAAACTACTAAATATATCTATCTATAGTTTAAAACATGTTGGTGTATAGTTGGACAGAGTCAGACAACCTATTCCTCACCTCTTTTCTTTCATGTTGTAATGTTTATGTTAAGACACCTGCAACACTTTCAGTTTCAACTTGGACGCTGACTTATATCACGAAAGGTTAAATACGATCTGTTTGCTTTGTGTTCATGAATACAATTTGTCAATTATTTTCCATGTTGCTTGAGACAAATATAATGACAATGGGATGTCCTTTTGCATAACTGGAGGTAAACACAGCCGTGTGACGTAGTATCAATAATTAACGACCATCTATGTTAGGCAGCTAGAGGTAGACCATAAAGGTATGAGATACTGCATGTCCCAAAGTGTTTTTGTTTTATAATCCTAACTTTTGGTCTGTAATATACTGTCATTATAATGTTATTCAATGAACATTAGCTTTGTCTATTAGCCAAACAGAACTGTTAGCATCAGGCAGAGCTGATGCTAACAGCTAAAGCTACTA
This sequence comes from Pungitius pungitius, assembly GCF_949316345.1. Classification (NCBI taxonomy): domain Eukaryota; kingdom Metazoa; phylum Chordata; class Actinopteri; order Perciformes; family Gasterosteidae; genus Pungitius; species Pungitius pungitius. The sequence goes on along the minus strand of NC_084902.1, from coordinate 19,243,387 downwards.
GCTCTTCTTCTACCAAACTGCGAACACGCATTTGTTGTTGTAGCGTGTCAAGTAAAGGATTGGACTCTATTTGGGTCTAGTAAAACTAGTACATCACACATTTAAGCATTGACTTGTAAGCAAAGTAATTTTACTTGACGTTCTCTGTGCTGGATGCAAACCTGGCCTACTGTCAGGTACTGAAGAATTAAGTAACACATGTGTGCATGTCCTTACGATACTAAGTTGATTCTCAAGTTCTCTTCGAAAGGTCAAACACCTGAGTTATTTGTTTATGCATGTAGCAATTTTTTGACACTATTTGTTTTTTGTTTCCATCTTTGGTGCTCACAATTAAGTGACATTTCTGTTGGCTTTCCAACAATCGCTTTTAAAGCGGCTTTCCTTGGTTATAAAAAGCATCACTCTTGACTACTGGATGTATCAGTCCACCTCTCCTCAGACACATAACAGTCACCCACACATACATTCAACTTCGTCCCGTGTCAGACTCCCTGCTGCTCTACTCTGATGGAGCCATCAGCCAGAAACTCGACAGGGAGCAGTTGTTCTCATAGTCTCATCCCCGCAGCAGAGCCTCGACAAGGGGAGAGACAAACAATTTGGCCACCCTACCACAGTCACAACTCCGGAAGACAGCAGGGGTTTGTGTGTGTGTGTCTGACTGAAAGAGACAGAGAGAAGGAGAGGTCCTTTTGTATAGGTATATTTCTTGTCTTTGGCCAACTTTGAATTTTACCACAGGCAGGGTAAAACTACGAGGCTTTTGACACGGGGGTAGGACAAAGGGAAATGGGGTTGTGTGGTGAAATGGTTAATGTGAATTTTAATAGAGGCGGCAATGTCATTATCTCCAAATCCGTTGAGCCCTCTCGACCGGGGGTCGCGCCGTCCACGACCACTTTACATCCCAAGCGTGTCAGTCCGAGAGACCGGGGGCATGACTGCCAATCCCATCCGGAGGATTTGTGTCCTCCTCTACCAAATTCAGTAAGCGCATGCAGGCTCATAAAGGTGTTGAGAATTGAGGAATTTGTCTGGGAGGCATGGCCAATGTCAATGAGCTAGTTTTGCTTTTCAGCCACAGGAAGAGGAAACGAGGTTAAGGCCTTTGCAAGGCACCTACTTCCCGATGTCCACTGAAACAGGCCACAGCAAAGGAGGGATGACTGCCATGATTTCAATCAACCCTTGATAATCCCTTTCCAGAAATAAATTGTCCCATTAAAATGAGATGTTGCCCATATAGGTCTAATAAATTGAAAATTCATGTTTGAATCCTGGGTAATTTGGACGGAATCGCAAGCATGTAGCAAAATAAGATTATTTGCTGTGTATTATAATGTATGCCGCCATTTTAATGCGACCAAACTGTCAGTGAAACCCCCTTGATGCAATGTGTCCTTATTTATATTCAGTTATTCAGGTATGCAGTAAATTCAAATCACTTCTTAAGATTTCTATTTAGCATAAGGGGGAAATATGACAGGGAAGCTCTGTGTTTTGAGCGGCATTGTAAATCTCAATAACTCTTTGCAGCATGTGGTGAGGAATCTGCATTCATGTCAGGTAGTAAGCAGTGCATACAATTTTAACAACTAGCTAATAGTTGTTTATGTGTTGGAGGGGTCTGAAGTAGAACTGTGTAGAGGAATCCTTCTATGTGTCAAACAGAAGGGGGTGGTTGGCCAACAGACCACTTTACGCACCACCTAGGCTTAGCTAGCTGCTAGGCTACTTCCATCTCAACATCTACCCTGCAGAGGACCACCACTGATGCCCTAAAACACAGTGGTCTGGAAAACGTCCTGGCTGTTGGGAGATTGTTGGCACTTCAAACACAACCCTCAGATGATGGAGAGTTGAGAGCATAGCAAAGTGCATGAGGACAGCAGAAATAATTGGTAGTTCAACATCTTTCGCCAGTGGGGTTCTACTTCCAAGATGATCCGATGTGGGTAAAATTACATTTAAACAACAACAGTGTCTAGAATACACACTTTCTAAAGTGATTACTCATTACTTCAAAGATTTGGTCTTTAGAAGAAAAACAAACTTACAAAATATGCGGTTAATTAGTTGTTTTTTAATCTATTGACTGTCATAATTTGCTTTGATAAAACAAATGTAAATGTTGGCCTCAAGGACACAAGACACATTTCTCACTACTGACTTTTGCACAAGTCCTTTGTGTAGCACACAGTGAACTCTGCACATGCATTTATCAAAGAAAAATAATAAGAACTTAAAGTATTCTGATGTGTATTTCTGAACGAATGAACTCAACTGTCATTTAATCATTTTTTCAAATGGTTTTTAGCCATTTATTTATAGTTACTCAACTACTACATGAATGAATTGTAGGCCGCCATGAAGTTATATAACAAATAAATTCTCTCTAAGTATTTATTTAAATTATTGTTGTGTTTCTGAGTTTTCTATATATTCTCAAATTTGACCAGGCTCATTTAGAAGAGTGTGAAAACTTCTTCGTCTTCATATTATTTTCCTCTGGATTGTCCGAAAAATGCAGTTCCAGCGAACAGTGACACATGTTTCTTTCTATGTGTTGAGTCCACATTTTAATAACAACATGAATTTTGCTGGGAATTGAAAGCTAATGAATAGAATTATGCACTAAATAGAATATGATATGAAACATACAAACAACAGTGACTGGATTGAAATTTCTTAGTGTGTGTCCACCTGTCTTACTATTCAACAAATCCCATCATTATTCTTACAAATCTCTGCTTCCCCCCCCCCTAAACATGTGGTCTGGGCATGGATTTTTAGCTTGTGCATTGGTTTAACTGATATGTGCTGATGTGTTATAAGCTACAGTATGAGTGGAGTCAGCCCCAGCGTCCTCTTACCCATGTTGCCCCCCGCAGGGGCCCTAAATCTCCGCTGCTCTACCCTGCACCCCACGCCGCCCCTCCCCCACCCCTCCTCCCTCTGACGTGCATGCCCAGTCGAGCAGTGCTTTGCCTATGCATTAGCCATCTATTTCCCCCGGCTGACACCTCTCCAACATAAAACCGTAAGGCAGATGTAAAATATATCTCTCCTGGCGAAAATAAAGCTTTGTCTGCCTGCTGATCTATTGGATATTAAAATAAAGCCGTGGCTTTGAAGCAGGCTTTACCTTATGCGTTCCTTTACTTTTTGTGCACACAAAGCTCCAATGAAGATGGATGGAGCGGGATTGGCTGTGGCGTCCAGCACAGCAACATCACTCAGTCATCTTCCTCCACTTCCTCCTCTTCCCCTCTCCGGCAGTCCTTTTCATTAGATATTGTTGAGGACTGTTGTTTTTTTATTGCTAGTTAATTAGGAGTATTATGCAGGGATCACTAGCCTGACCGACTTTGGCCAAGTTTTGCGCGCACTTTATGCTAAAGGTTTTTTATGTACCGTGAGAATATTTTCAGGTTCATATGTGCTTTCACATTAGTACTGCTCTTTGGATGAGGATGAATCGGGACTGCCCCCTGGCTTTGCGGGTGCAGACTCTTACTGTACAGGCCTAGCTGCATCAGTTTTAATTCAAATGATATTCGGAGATTAGACATGGCATGTTTTTTCCACCTAGCTCCTTTCAAACAGTTTATACCCAATAACTGCCCAGGTATTAAAAAGTATTAATTAGAAAAGGGTTGGGTGGTCAAAAAGTGATTAAATAGTGAGCACGCTCAATTTTAAAAACGAAATCATTACTTTTAACATTCATACTATGGATTATGATTTTCTTTATTTCATAATGAATTAAATGTTTCATTATAATTCGGATGTTATCTTCACCTCTTCAAACCAAAAGCTTAGACAAATAAAGACCTGCTTAGATCAGATGAGCAACGAGCATTTCCACAGGGCCTCTTTGGTGCTGTAAAAAGCCATCTTGTAAAGCATTAAATGATCCAGGTAGTAGGCCTCATAATTAAACCACCTGGCAGACTTTACTAATAAAACCATTGGGCTTTAGTCCTTTATGGTGGAAATTAGGTCAAGGATTTTCTAACTAAACATCCACTAATAACTTAACCATAAAACCCCCATCATCTCAGGGTTGATACATAAAAAACAGCAGATAAATGGTTAAACAGCATTCACGGCGGCTCTGCTCTTTTTAACGCAGGTATCAGCTGCAGCCAGCTCTCCTTCTCCATTCGTGCTTGCGGGCTTTTTATTTCATAGAGAAGAAATCCGCTGCGATGGCTGCGGCAGCTTCAGCTATCTGACGCTCTGCAGCCCGTCCCCAGAGCATTGTGCATCGGGCGATAATATCTCAAAGGGAGTGGTTATCGCCACGCATTATATTATAATCATTAGTGATCCTAGCCCTTTCACCCCGACTGCAGAATAAGCCCGCAGAACCATTAATCTGAACTAGGGGAACTGCTTTAGAGGCTTCTTACCAGCACATCGTGTGTGCTCATTTCTCAGACACTCTGTTTAGAGCGTGTTCAAAAGAGAGAAAAAGGCAGTTTCTCCCAATAAAGAGTTTTTGGTTGACAAAACCCACCCGTCGCTGCCAGAAAGTCTACTCGAACTGATATGTATGTATTGGATACGATCGAAATATATTTACTTCAAAGCTCATCTTTTACTCGCGGGTTTACTTTATATATAAATAATTACTGTTAGATTACTTGTCCAGTGCAATTCTATATAAATAAGTGGGCATCTTACTTGTCAAAAAAATATGAATAACCCCCACACACAATTAAGTATTCAGTCATTAGAAATATATCTAGACGTTTTAGATGTATTTCTACACATGGCATGTGTGGAACATGTGCTGACCTAAATATAATCCGATATATCGTAACATAATAGAATTGTTAAGAGTAATACTAGTATAATATCACGAGCCCTCACTTTACCCGGATTGAATTTGCGCCCTAAAGCAGTGAGCGTGGTGGTGGCCTTGTCCCTCGGTGACCTCGGTGTCCCATGCAGGGTTAATGCTGTGCACTCCAAAAGGACAAATTCACATTTGATCTACTTGAGAAAACCTACAGACAGTGTAGCAGCTGTATTTGCGAATGGCCCTGGTGGCCAGATCATAAACGAAAGAATACTGGCACTGTGTATGTGTGTGTGTGGGGGGGGGGTGAGTGGGGGTGTACTGGCTGAGAAAAGACAGCTGTAGGGAGATGATCTATAAATCCCATTGGATTTCTCTCAGCACAGGCCTGGTCGGAGTTGGAAAGTCTGGAAAATGTTTGCGTAGAGTTGGTAGAGTTGGCTCAATAATCCACGATGAGTTCACATCGGCATATGCTTGGCTGCCGATCTACAGGAGGGGAGGGGAGGGAGGGGAGGCCATAGCTCAGTCGATCGTGGGACTCTGCGTGTTAGATGCCAGAGCCTCTCAGTCTCATGCCCTGGAGTTGATGGACGAGCTGAGAAAGTCGGAATTGCGCGATAATGCCGTGAAGAACGACTGACAGACTTTACAAGGAAAGGAGGTGCATGCCGCCCTCCTACTGCTTCTAAATCTACCAACTCAAACGCAATTTGTAAACGCGGTCGACGTCATGGCGCTAGAAAAGAGGACGCGTTGTAGGTAGTTTTGCTGAGCTAACATGAAATGTGTGACCAATGTTTATATTTTATTGTAATTGATATTTACTTTACATGTTATTTAGCTGACGCTTTAGTCCGAAGCGACCTACATTGCATTATAACCCACCCACTTTAACCCATGCATGACATGAAATTAAATAACGTCCTGTTTCACAGATTTTAATTTCCTTATTGTTTTTTTTGTGGAAAATATGGACACTTTCACATCTCTGAATTATTTCCCATCTGCCACGTGTGAAGTTAAAACAACTACAGATTATACCAGAAAATGAAATGTTTATTTCCTAAAATGAACGTATTCATAAACTGTAATGCGTCGTTTCATGAATAAAAAGATCACTGCTTTTTTGCAAGTCCCGTGAATTGACTGCAAAGAGCCGAGCGGAGCAGCGGGCCGGTACTCTCCTCTTCCACTACCTCCGCGGTACCCTCAGCGGAGTCTGTGGTGATATTTCTCTCTGTATTACCGGAGTCGAGCCTGTCTGGCCTGACTGGGCCGGCTATAATGTCACACACGGCCACCCCGGAAACTAGAAGTAGAAGAAGAAGTGGCTTTTAGTATCTCTCCCTCATATTCCAAACATCTCTCCCCAACCGATCTCATCACTGTTTTTTTTCCATAGATTTCTCCTTCCTTTACCGGTGCCTCTCACACATTATGTAGTGACGTTTTGTGTGTTCTGAACCTAGAGGAGAGAGGGGAGACAAATAAACGTGTCGTGATTAGAATTAATGATTGCATGCATCCTCGTAGCCTCATTCATTATCTCGGATTAATTATCTTGCAGTGTACCAGTTCACTTGTCTGCACTTCATAAACCCCAAATCTCCTGGGCTGCTTTCGAAAACTGGCCCTGATACAAGAATAGTCCTTCTCCGTGGTGGCATGTGCAGCACTTTCCACAACTTTGGAGGAGGAAAGAAAATATTAGACCTATCAGTGGAAAACAATAAAATACATAGTGGATTAATTTGGTTGTATTGTCATTTCTGAACACGTTATTATTTACTGGTATACTCTTTGTAGTGTGCCCAAAGGCCTCCTGCCGTTAAATCTACTTTCTAGGATTAAAGCAGGACAAAAATAAAAATACGTTTTTTTTCTTCATCTGAGCACAGACAGTGGGCCACAAATTCCAATTTACAACCTGGTCTGCATCAGAATGAAAATGACAGAATAAAATCTATTGCTAGTAAGGGATTACAGTGGTAAGGTTCAAACCATTTCTTGCATTTAATAGTGTCTTTGCCTGGAGGGGAGTTGAGATATTTTTAAGCCTATATTTTGATTTCCTTCTATTTGTGGATTAATCTGCCTCTGTGAGCTGCCTTTTTTCCTTCCTTCTCTGGCTTATTCTAAATCAGGCAGAGATTATCCCCCCTGACAGTCTATCAAGGCATCTTATCCACATGGAAATAACAGTAACTTTTGTTGTTTACATGCTGCTATTACAAGTTTGTTTGTTAGTAGGGAGTATGAGACCTGCAGACCGCAGGGGTTCTTGGGTTATTTTCAGATCTCCCCCAGGTTATAGTGTAGAAAAATTAGTTTTGTAGTCCACGATAAGGCCATTGCTTATGACCCCTGTATTTAGAACTATGACCCGCCCCTGTCATGGAGCTAAATGCCCCCTCTCTCTCCATCAACCGGGTGGAAACACAATCAGATGCTCAACAGAATTCGCTTGGAAGCACCGTTCAAAAACATTTAGACAAAAATAGCGGCACGGGGGAGGAAAAAGAGAAGAGGGAAACGGAAAAGAGGAAAATGGTCGGGCTGAAGAGGTGGTATAGAGGGAAAACAAGAAAATATATGGAGTTTGTGGGTTTTGAAGCCTTATATATCTCTCTGTCTTTACACCACTAACACGTGTCCTGTTCAAAGGGCGCTCCTTAGACGCCGGGAAGCAGCTGGACGGGGACAGGCGGGCGTTTTGCATGAGAAGCAGCCCATATGCAAGAGGATGCTGGCGGGCTATTGATAGCAAATGAATGTGTTTCCTTGATTGTTTTTTTTTCTGCTTAAAGTGCGCAGCTATTTAGCTTGATTCCACGTTAAGTCGAAAAATGAAAGTCAACATTCTGGTTAAGTATTAAAGACAAACACAACAATTTACTGTAATAACCGCTAAAATATAGCACTTTTTGGTAAGTGTTTAAAATAAAAAATACTAGATAATCCCGTAAATTGTTTGACAAAAATACAAATCTAAAAGAGCTTAATTGCGCCGCCGTGTAAATTGCCATCACAATACTTATCTCTTTGATGATGAATGACAAAAATGCAGAATGCTTTTAGCCGTATGGTGTTATTTACCTAATGTGAATTAGATTGAACTTCCCTAATGAATCGTCCGAGGTGTCTGGGCCGCGATGTCCTGACGGGCTTAGCTGCACGAGCTGTCAACTTTAGAGCCTTTCTGTCTTTCACTTGCAGGTCTTCTCTCTATCACACAACAGAGAAAATTGATTAGGCGTGCTACTTTGCGCAACGAAAAATATGTTAATGAGCACAAAACGTTGTTTAATGTAGCACGACAGTGGAAGAAGAGGACAACGATAACGTCATCTTGACAGACATGCCCTGCAGCTCTTTGTTGTATGATTAAACATTTAGCTCTATAGTTGACGCTTGCAAGCAGCCGGTAAAGATTTTATATTTTGAATAACAAATGGTTATGGAAAATTAACAGTTATTCTTAAACATTAAGACAAACATGCCAGACTTGTTTTTTGGCGCAAAACAACTTCATGAGTAGAAAGGGAGTACTTCATGCAATATTTGCCTCCGGTTTCTTTATCTTGAAGATTCCTCAATCTACCTGTTCAGATTCCTCCTGCACGCCCCCTCCTGCCCAGAAGACAATTGGCTCAGCCGCTGAAAAGCGGCGCTCTCCCTCCGTGCTGCTCGCCCTCTGCCGCCGCGGCTGCTTCCTCCAAACACATTCACTAACATATGACAGTTTGCAAGGAAATTCTTGACAATCGGTGTCTTGAGTGTGTGGCATAAATAGCAGGCAGAGCCCTTGCTAGGCTATGATGGGGTGGCCTGATGGTTACTGGCATGGCGTGGCGCTGATTGGTCCGGCCGCAGCCTGACGTCAGGAGGCTGGGAATAAGGCTGGGTTGGAGCTTCAGGAGCAAGACACTGTATTGGAGACCCATCACATCAGCAAGCATACGATACTGGAGACTGAGGGCATTCCAGCCTACACACAGACTACTATCAGAGCCGCCGGCACATCACAGCATCCCCCACCGCCATAAATTGAACGACTGGGATCATCGGATTGAGCGAGAGGGAAAACACTCTTTTTTTAAAAATCCTTTGGGTGTGTGATTTGGTTTCTCGCCGGCTTCAGGACAGTGGATACGCTGTCATGTCCAAGTACACTAAATTATCTATTGGCGTGCGTGTCTTGTTGTGTGACAGCTCTGCCTTAAATGCATTTTGTTAGACGCCTCTTCCAGCACTGAGTGGCACACGACGCTCCCACAACCGATGCGTTACTTCCTAGAGCGCCGGGGCAACCACACTGGCTCCGGTCTTCTCGCCTAACCCAACTACCGCTGCCTGTGTTAAAATCTACTTTGTGGTTAATTTTTTTTTAAAACCCGGATCCAGTACAGGACTGCTTCCCCCCAGCCCTTTTTTTTCTTTTCACCTGGGAGAAAGGACGTGTGTTCGTTTGTACGCTGAGCTTTTTTACGAATGCAGGGAAAAACTCTGTGGTGACACCTGATCGACAGGCTTCTCGGCGGACAGTGACCCGGGAGCTTCAGGCAATTCAAGAAGGGAAACAGCGGATGTTCGGTCAATGCTTGGCCCGTGCTATTGATTTTTTTTTGTGTGTGCGCGCTTTATTTGTGGGGTTGTAGCCCAACCGAACCATGGTCCACTGCGCCGGCTGCGAGAGGCCTATACTGGACCGCTTTCTGCTCAATGTGCTGGATAGAGCCTGGCACGTCAAGTGCGTGCAGTGCTGCGAGTGCAAATGTAATTTGACGGAGAAATGTTTTTCTCGAGAGGGGAGACTGTACTGCAAAAATGATTTCTTTAGGTAAGATCGGAAATGGAAAAAGAACAACTCTTCAACTGTGTTTATCTTTCTGAAATTTTCTGAAAATATGTCAGGAGCTGGACTGAAGAAGCAGAATGAAATTACAAGTATTTTAAGTAGCAGAAGAAACATGGAGTAGGATAAAATTAATGGGCAACATTTATACTTTTAGGCCAAACATTATATTTAGCTGAAGATCATTTAAAATTGTATGCGTGGATTGTTTCTTCTATATAATTTATATCTTGTAAACTGGTTATATAGCACTACTATACCTTTAACTACATCACAGTAATTGTCCGAAACAAAAACTGCCTCATGTTTTTGCAGAGATATTGTTCATGTTCTGCTTCAGTTAGTTATCTCTAAATAAATGAATAATCCGACCTGTCCGTGCCTCGAGGGGAGTCAGGACTTGGAGGCGATAAGATTTGATTAGGAGCGCGTAATTAAAAGCTTGTTAATTTGGATTCGTATGCTAAACAACAACAAAAGACGGTCAGTAACGTTAAATGCGTGTACTCTTGCTCTCAGCGGGGAAATGAGGGGTGGGGGTGGGAGAGGGTGTTGTTAGGATATCGAGGAAATCACACTTGGAGTGTGTTTTTAACAACATACAGGCAATCGGGAAGCGCATAGGATCAAACCCGGGCTAGGGAAGCCGCTGCCCGGTGTGTTTGCTCAATCCGACTGAGGAGGACGTGATAAGTGGATTTGAATAATAAACTAGTTCAAAAGATCAAGTCCGCAGACAATGCAATCACAGACGTGTAGTAAACAAGCAGTGCACATCACTCAATACACATGGTTGAACCGCGAAGTCGATGGCAGGGTTACCATTTATTTTTTCAAAGCAAACTGCTGTGTCGAACTATTAATTAGACCTCTATATTAACTGTGTGTCATCCCCTACCAATACTTACTCTATGGGCTATCAATAAGTATGGTCTTAAAAGTTATTAAAGATGGTAGAACTGGACACTTTTGATGTGGTGTGTGTCGGGAGGAAAGCACATGACACTATTTTGAACTTGTGAGGGTGTATGCATATTACATTTACATACAATACAAAATCAGAAAATATTGTATTATTATTATTATAATTATTATCTATTCAGTCATAACTCTAAAAATAGCAAAAGTCATAAAGTCGTTTTTTAGGTTTCAGTCTGGTATAATATAATACCATAAAAGTAAGTTTTATAGATTCTATTTTTCATTAAGCAAAAATAATGTACACTTTCCACATTGGAAAGATGTTCAGAGAAGTTATTACTTGTTAGAAGCTTGAGTGAAGTCTATGTGAATCTATAGTTTCTTACGTCTATCCTTTCCACCTGGCCACCAAACCTGACTGCGTAATGAAGTTATTATTCATTATTTGTGTATAACGCGTCTTTGATAACCAAATAACAATTTTCTTCTTCATCCTGCAGGCGGTTCGGCACGAAGTGTGGCGGCTGTTCACAGGGCATCTCTCCAAACGACCTAGTCCGCAGGGCGCGCAGCAAAGTGTTTCACCTCAACTGCTTCACCTGCATGATGTGCAATAAGCAGCTCTCCACCGGCGAGGAGCTCTACGTTATAGACGAGAACAAATTTGTCTGCAAAGACGATTACCAAAACAATGCCAGTGTAAAAGACACCAACCTCCTCTCAGGTACGCGTGTGTTGTAGTTTGCGTGTCTGTGTATGTGTGCGTGTGTGAGCGCAATGCACGGTTGGATAACTTGTGATGGATGTGATGTGTTCAGTTCCGCAGTGGCTTCATCAATTTCATGACTAGGACTTACACGGCATTCATAGAATACAAGTCGACACCACTCACAGTAGAGTCGCATTCTCATACAGTTCTGAAATATATATATATATATATGTATTTTTTGTTCAAGCATTTCATTTTTTAAGCAACATACTTGAGCATTTCCAATATGTCTTCCATAATATTTAATTTAGGTATTTTTATTTTGCATGTTTTCATGATTACTAAAGTATCTTTAACAGAGGAAACACACATTAGCTGATATTTAAGTAATGAAACGATCTTTCTGGTTTACATTATGTATGGATTATTATAAATTTTGGTCGAATGGAAAAACAGCGTTTTAAAACACGAAACTCGTTCGATTCGTATTAATATTGGTATTAGTTCGCATCACCGACATATACGTCTATAGTGGCGCAAATGTGATGCAGTAGTTTAGGTTACGAAGGTCGTACGAAAAAATGCCTGTGGTTATTCTAATTCCCACATGTCGTTTCTGTAGTAACAGCGTGCAGCGACCCCAGTTTATCACCGGACTCTCAAGACCAACTACAGGACGATGTGGTCCTGAAGGACACGGAGATAGCCGCCCTGTCCGACAAAGAAACGGTTAATAACGAGAACGACGACCAGAACCTCGGAGGGAAGCGGCGTGGCCCTCGGACCACCATCAAGGCCAAACAGCTGGAGACGCTGAAGGCAGCGTTTGCTGCTACCCCCAAACCCACCAGACACATCAGGGAGCAGCTGGCCCAGGAGACAGGCCTTAACATGAGGGTCATTCAGGTAAAGGAACCTGGTTCTGATAACCCTGGTTAGATTATCTCTCTTACTTTAATCTATCTTCATTTAGAAACCACCAAACAAAGATGTTGTTCATATTTAGAACGCTGGTGTGTTTCTCCGCGGGTCCAGAAACACAGCCAGTATTGTAATTATGGCTCTGACTATCCTCAGTCAGTTCTGCACGGTTTAATAGAAAATGATCAAAACGGGGATGTTCTGATTCTGTCTGAAATATTATGGAAATGACATTTAGGTGAGATCTATAGGTTGTTACGCATCCATAGAAAGGTGTGATGTAACAGTTTATATCTCTTATGTTATTTTATGAAAAAATATGGTGCCTAACCACCAAACAGCCGTGATCTCTGCAGGCCTCAACTGATCAAGAGAGACTCCACCCCCCAACCTCCCATATCCTTCCCACGTATTTAAAGGAGGCATCTTGCCTTCAAACTGTGTGGTCGCATTTAATTCATTAGGCCAGAGATTGGCTGACGCAAGAGTGATGTTTTGGAAACGGGTAATTTATAGGGGTATTTTTGGTTCTTGGCGCAGGCTACGGGGCAAAGTCGCCAACTGGCGCCGGGCTGCTGGGAGCGTTGGCAGTCCTGGCACAGTGCTGTCATCACGTTTTGCGACCACGTTTAGCCATGCTGTGACCATTTTCAGCCAAGAGGAAAGACAGAAATCTGTTTCAAGGGTCTTCAGATTGTCTCCTTGGAACTCTGAATTACAGTCGGGGCCAATTTAAACATACAGACAAATGTCAAAACATTAATATTGTTTATTGATTTTCATTTGATTTATTTTCATGCATTCATTATTTTTTAGAGCGATTAACTGTGGGTGACTATTGTATTGTCTTAATTCATATCTTCCCTCAAAAAATGTGAAAGACACTATTTAGTGTGGCGTCGTGTTAGAGGTCTATTAGGAATTATACATTCATGAGGAATAATAAAAGAACCACTCCCGGGAAAAGTATAAACAATTGGAAAGAAGATCTTGTACTTTTCAAACTGTATTTTCTTCTACTCATAATGTGGATACGGCGGCGGGCTAGACCACCGGTAAAAGTGGTGAAGTAAGAGTACCTAATATGAGGATGAGGGGGAAGGGGAAGATTGTAATTAAACGAAGCCGGCCAATAGATTAGGAAATGATAACTTCCAAGAGCCCGGTAATATATTGGTAAGAACCCTCCTATTAAGTATTAATTGGAGATTTTAAGCCCGCGCTGCTGCCTTCGGTCGGAGTAAATGGAGGGTTAAAAGATCATTAGGGAGGTTAGCTGTAACTCCCGCTCCTATAACGATAATTTGGCGCTGGTCTCTTCGCCGCGGAACCGTGCGGATTTAACGCACCGGCTCATCACGCCCTCCGCAGAAGAACACACACAGCCCGGTTATTTACTCTAGTAAGAAGCCAACTCGGAGTGGCTGCCAATGTAAACATGACACCTAATTACACTTTGCCTTGCATGGCAGATTATTTACACAGTGAGGTTCACTTTCAGATTCTAAAAAAATCCACTAGGTGTGCTCTTTTAAAAACATATTTATTCATACATTTCTGCCGCCACAAATGCACACCAAAGCCGCTCGCCATCATCTCCATTTCTCACTCTCCTCCCATCTCCCAGACAACAATATTGACGTGCAATCAAAATGGCGTCGGCCGCCTCTTGAATGTTTACTGAGTGACATGAGTTTTATGTGTGGTTGTGTTCAGGTCTGGTTCCAGAACCGACGTTCCAAAGAGAGGCGCATGAAGCAGCTCAGCGCGCTTGGTGCTCGAAGGCACGCGTTTTTCCGGAGCCCACGGCGGATGAGGACGCTGGTGGACCGGCTGGAGCCCGGAGAGCTGATACCCAACGGGCCCTTCTCCTACTATGGGGGTAAGCATAGGCTCAAATTTTGTCATGTGAGAAACGTTTTTTTTGTCCTCCTGGAAAGTGTATTTTTTTCATACAACTTCTTTCATATTGTGTGAATTATATTTGTTGGGAATTTTCTGTCTTTGATTTTTGAATATTTGAATTTAAACAATTGGTCAAACTGTGTGCTTTCCCTTATTTTCTCTGTAATTTATTTCATATTAATTTGTCATATGCTGATGTAATAAAACCATTCCACATCTTATCTGTAAATAGTCAGATCGCATTGAGCCGCTGCCACCTAAAGGAAATACACCACGGGATAGGTGTTAGGCCTGTAAAGGTTCAGCTTTCTGAGCTCTTCCAAAAAATACTTTTATTTGGTTTACAAAATAAAATCTTGAAATCCTAAAAACAATAGCCAATCACTAAGCAAGGGGCTTTTCTGCTCTTGCTTAACATGACAGCACACGTATACAGTCGGCAGTGAGCATTTCACTTTCTTAAACAAACTCATTTAGGAATTTTTTTATCCGCTCGTAGAAATCATTGCATAGTGATTTAAGTTTACATAGTTATTTTATGTCTCAGTGATTTTATGCCACACTGGTTATCCAACTGCTTTGAAATATCCAATCTTTTTCAGAGAATTTCCTTTGTGCTTGGGCCTTTATCCATTCTGCTGAAGCTCAAAGTCTAATAATAATCTGCTGAAGTGGAAAGGAAATCTGTCTCAGTATGAAAAATTGCTGATGAAATAGCCCTTGTTTTAATTAATTTTGTGGCCACTTGTTCTCCCCACCCAACTGTAGTTTTGATTTAAGTGTAACGTGCTCTGAGACTAATATAGTACGGCAAGGGTCTCCTATGCAGTCTATGTAAATCAAGCTATGTGTATTCAATGAATAACTCAATGTCTGGAATAATTTCAGCACACCCATTGTTCTTATAACTAATGTTGACTCATAAAAAATGTACTTCGATCTACAGATTATCAAAGCGAGTACTACGGTCCAGGAGGGAACTATGACTTCTTCCCTCAGGGGCCTCCGTCGTCACAGGCCCAGACCCCAGTCGATCTCCCATTTGTGCCCTCCTCGGGCCCCACAGGCACCCCCCTCGGAGGTATGGACCACCCACTGCCGGGCCACCACCCCTCCAGTGAGGTGCAGCGCTTCTCTGATATAATGTCCCACCATCCGGGGGACTCCCCCAGCCCAGAACCCGGAATCCCAGGACCCATGCACAGCATCTCTTCCGAGGTGTTTGGCCCTAGTCCGCCCTTTACCTCACTGTCACTGAATGGCAGCGGATACAACAACCATCTGTCCCATCCGCCCTCGGAAATGAACGAGGGGACAGTTTGGTAGCTTTTAGAGAGAGAGGACTCTACCGATATGAGATTCTTTAATGGTGGGATGTGTTGGGGGGATTGGTCGAGAAGGGAAATGGATATTGACAGGGTTAGGGAGATGCCATTGAATCTTTTTTTTGTGTGTTTTCATATTTATTTATTTGGTTCTGAGTTGATTTCTTGATCTCATTTGTGGGGAAAAACATTTCCGGCACAATGCTAAACAGCATTGTCTTCAGTATTATGTTTGGGTGTTCAATTGCCTCCTTCGAACCCCCCCCCCCCTGAAAGTGACATAAATAATTGGCGAGACTGCCTCCCATTTCTCCCCTCTTCATTTTGGTCCCTGGGGGACTCTGTCACCCCTCTTGACTCAGTCAGTAGCCCGGCATAGCGACCAAACCCCCTAAAACTTACCGGTGGGGTAAAAAACCCTTTGGAAATCTCCGATAATGTGTCCTGAACATGAAAATATCATTAGCTACTGTCAAAGACTTCAATAGCTTTACAGAGAGAATAAAGGGACAGAGGGTTGATCATGTGCTGACCTGGGACTGTAGGAAGGCTGAGTGGTGTTCAGACTGTGTTCGAGGCATTAGCCTTGTCCTTTGTATTTATTCAGAATCTCCTCAGACCTCTTTGCCTCTCAAGGCTCTGCCATATTGACACTTAACCTTTTTGACACCATCTGTCTGAAGGCCGAAGAAAATGACAATTTTCCCTTCGTCTGGACTACTTGTTTTCTCCTTTTTTTTGTGGTTTCGGAATTCCCACAAAATCTTAAGAAGGCCGCCTTGAAAAGGCAAACAGTAAATACCCTCTACGGATTGAAACCCTTTATTTAAAATCAAAGTGAACTTCAAATGATGAAATGAAGTCTACCTTCTAAAATGATTTTTACCGGGGTTCTAAATCGGACATAGAGCAGTCAACTGTTTACGCAATCTATTTAATTCAGGAGTCAAGAAGTCTCGAAAACCATGTTTTAGAACCTCTCGATGCATATAAAAATGTTCTAAGCAACCAACCAAACTTTTGTATTGATTTCATTTATATTGTATGGAGATAAAAACACACATGGCTTGGGTTGTGGTTCACTGTGCTAGTTTGTACAAGATGTTGTTTACAAAAAAGGTTTTAAAAACCCCCAATAAAAAACATAAGTAAAGTAGACATTTGCCAAATAAAAAAATAGCACAAATACTGTTAGTGCTTTGCACTATCATCTGCAGATTGTTTTGAGACAAAATGTCTTAGAAGTGTTAAAGGAGTATTTGACTTAATTAGTCAGCTGAAGAAACATTCATAAAATTGTTAATATAACATACTTAGGCAGGTTTTATTTTTCTGTCCTCAAAGGATAAAAATCCAAACTATAAAAAATTGATGGTCAAAAATGCAGCTAGTAGCTGCCACATCTCTTTGAATATCAAGCCCCCATGGATGTCTTATATTGTTCCAATAAACCTAAGCTTATGTGACCTCCAGTGCATATTAGACCATTCACTGTGTAAATACAACAAAAAATGTGTTTTAAATAAAACTAGTGAAATATACATGTATTTTTTAACATATTTTCTGTGGAGCAGCTATCTTAAAGTGTATCCTTACAGTTCAGTGTATTATGGTGCATACGGTTTCAGTGTAACCGTAAACCACAGGCTTCCTGTGAGGTACTTAAAAGGACAGTGTCAGTTATTTCATAATGAACACTTATTCTCTTTGTGTCAAAATATTTATTCACGGGGACTGTCAAATAATTTGGCTTTGAAGACATGTTGACATGGTTTAACAATTCTGATTAATGCTATTCAAAAATGTTGAGTGAAATTGAAAGGGCAGTTGGTGGAAAGTCATGAATAGAAACATAACAAAAAAACTAGGCTTGGATGAGTACGTAGAAGCCAAGTCAAGCGAGCCATACTTTAAAGTATGTATTGTGCAATGCTAATCCTAAAATGTCTACAAACCTTATTCTCTATCCTTGCACCCGATTGTGATGGATTCGAGAATGATTCGTAGAAAAACAGTACCAGGGGTTGAACAGAAAAAGAAAAACTTTTCAGTTGATGAACTGGCTTGCTGTAGCTGACACAAGGGGGAGCGCATTCACATTTTATGCCATTGCAACTTCTTTTTTCAACCACTTTGGCTGTGGCCTCAGAGTCTTCTGATCAGTTACTCAAGGTCGTCGACTAATCATAAGCAGTTTGCTGTGCAACTGTGAAGGACGATGATGAAATTGCTGTGACCGCAGCTCTCCTGCATGTTATGCTTTTATTAGCCTGCTCCTACATTATTCCCTGCAGCTTGCGATTCTCGCCGCGCAGTCTGACAGCTAGCAGAGACTTTTCGGAACTTATTTTAGGTGAACATAGCCGTAAAAATAATCAAGAAGCCTGAACACTGGGGCGTGATATTTTGCAAGAAGGATGAAAAAATAGTCACATTTTTAGGGCAATGAAATGGGCTATTGGATTGTGGCATGATTCTGAGGGAACCTTTATCTCCTAAACCCTGCATGTGCACTTAGGATCATGTATACAATCTTAGTTTTCTCCTCTGCCTCCAGACTGTAATCCACCATGAATTAATCATGGTCTTGAGAGTTAAACAAGCTTGCGGATGCGGGGTGCAAGGTAGGGGTGGATGGTCTGTGGAAGGATATAGGTCTCTGTTGAGCCTCTGGCCTTAGCCCCCTCTGTGACAACACCATGCACTGCGACTGACCGCCCCCGGGGCCACAGCTCTTTAAATTCAAATTCCCATTGATCGCTCATCAGCTGTTGGTGCAAACTGACCTTGTAGTCCAACACTAGAGAAATAAAGCAAACCTTAAGAGCATTGAATGGGTTTTAAATGAGATTTTAAATCCTTGAGTCAGGGCGTTCAAATAGCCCAACACCCACCAGGATTGCAAGTACTGTATGTGCATGTGTGTAATGAAACGGGGTGACAGTGGGATAGGCGCTTAGGTACAAAATAAACAAAAAGGGTACTTTAGAGTACAACTGGGACCAAAACATTGAGCTAATAGGAAGATCATGCCCAGTAGGCGTAGAGTGAGATACTTGCATTCCAACTGAGCAGTTTTCTTTTCATGCCTCTCCATATGAGGAGCATTTGGCTGCCAGTTTTAAATGCAAGCGGCTAAGCTGGAATTGTACCCTTACCTAGGCAAACAATCACATGGCACCAGTCCTCCTACCTCCTCAAACAAACAACACATGTTGAGGGAAGCCAGTCTCTTGGCAAGATTGAGAAAATGGTTTTTATCAATGGAGCAGGTTAGTTGATCGCTGAGCCACATTTTCCTAGCTCAATACTCGGCGAGTGGGTGATACACAGTCATGTAGCTGCCTGATAAGCAGGTCTTCGCTGATGAGCTGTTTGTTTTGCCACCCATTTTCTTTACACTTCTTTCTCCTCTGCTAAGAGTAAAAAATAGAAGCAGATGTTTAAGCGATAGAACCATTTTTTAAGATCATGTTCAGCGAGAGGTTTCTTTTATAAAGACTACAAATATGGATGATTTCCTTTCATACTCTATTCACACTATTAGGTTTTCATTTAATTTAATTTCATTGTGCAAATCTTTTACTTAATTTACACAGTCCACAGTACTACAGAACTACCTGCTTGTGTACTAAGAATAAATATGAATGTGATTAACTGAGCCGGCAAGGAAGAATGTGACCTGGAGAAAGTCAAATATAATTTCAAGAAAATCCAGGGTAAAGACAAAATGAATGTATAGAAACAGAATGAAAACACAATTCAAATGCAGATTAATACAAGTTAATCTGCAGATTAGTACAAATTTTAGGCCTTTCCCATCTACACAAAATGAACTGCAAGTTTTAAAAATGAATAAGGGAAATATGATGTGGTGTTATGCTTTGAAAGTTTTGTAGCGTTTGGGAAGACTTATTATTACCATTTTAGAAATACAGATTGTTGCCCACTGTTTCCACATGCCTCAGAGAATGCTATTCCTCTTTTATGTTTAAGTAAAAACATGTTGGCCTCTTCCAAATTCAGAGAATAAACTCATCACATAAAGTGCCCTAAAAGTAATGACACATTCAGTCCATAAATGCTTGATAAATTTATAAATGATGAAAAAAGACTGAGGCCATTAACTGATTGTGCTCAATGATACCGCCCTAAATGGAGGTGCATTAACTAAGCACCATGGGCTGTCGAAGCAATACTTAACTCAGCTGTTGGCCCCAGGCCTGAAGTAGTAGTTGCTCCATTGCATTAAAGTAGGATGTACTTTGCAGGCCCAGTTTAGGTTGGGTAGGATTCTTTTCATTAGACTCATTAAGATGGTAAAATTATGGAAGGACAGTTTGCAGCTAAACCAAGCTGGTAATGCCAGCCACTATAAGGTCCCTTCAAGGATACAATTGTAATGGCTAAAACGGGTGCATTCTTGGTCTGGATTATGTTCAACCTTGATACTGTATTGATTTATATCATGTTCCACTGAACAGTGTTACGATTCTTTTGTTAAACTCAATTTATATGGCTAGGTAACAGAAACACCTTTCTGTGTAATGCAACACCATGCCCACTACAGCGAATGGATGGGGTCATAAAAAGCCAAATGTCCCTTGCCAATAATGAATTTCAATTTGAATCAATTTTACCTAGTTGCAGAGCCAAACAAATTGGCCTCATAGAGCTTAACTATGTAAAGCATATGACATTTGCTGTCCCTAGATCCTCGCATCTCACTGCAAGCAAGGTACTGTGGTAGCCAAAAGAATGCAATATTGAAACAAATTTCAGTTTAAATGGTTGGTAAGCAAGTATTCCAATAAAACAATGTTGTTTTTCTATAGTTTAATATACATATCATTAATATTTTACCCCAGATTCAAGGACATAACATCTTCCTGCTCTTGATTTGGTGTTCAATCCCAAGTAGGTTTATATAGATCAGAAACATTTGAGTTATGTGTGAACTTTTATAGTGTAATGATACAGGTGCTGGAATATTTCCTTTGGATCATGCACTGCTTTAGCTACATTATAGAGATGGCTTGAAGTTGGGCTTCAACTACATATTGACTTAAATTTGATTTAAGGCTCTGGAGCCAGTTCTAATTATTATGTTTTAGATTTGAAATAGCATGGGGGGGACATTAGAATATGGCTACAGAAATGGAGCTCTAATTAAGCGTTTGAAGTATACAATGACAGTCCAAAGGCCAGATTTGAATTCCAATTGACAACTCTGTACTACTGAACAGGTATTAATTAACACAACGAGGGACCGACAAAGAAACAATACAAAAATGCTAAATACTTATACCAAAACTATTAATTGCAACAGCTATTCAAATTTGTGACAGTTTCCCACAGGCGTGCAAAGTCCTTTAGTTGTAATATTGCCTAATCTCTACCATAGCTGATACATATGAAATGAAACACAACAATTGACCCACCTTTGTACCATGTTTTGTAGTCAATGTGTTTCTGTACCAGATGGTCTTAGTGTTTTGGGCTGCTGATGTCAATCCTATTCATGCAGTGAAAACATAAGTGGGTGTGGCATCAATACTGAATATTAACTAAGAAATCCATTCTAGATATAAAGACTAGTTACTTCTGTAGCTAGTTGGACAAAGTGACCTTCAAAGTAGAGTTTAATTTAGGATTCAGGATTAGTAAAAAAAAGTATTGTTTCACTTATGATTGGTATGTAACCTATTGCAGTATAATTTACATAAATAAATTGGCCATATAACAAACAATGTGTTCAGCCAGGGAGGAAAGTGTAGTCATTTAGCATAGTTGAAAGTATTAATTTCCCCCTGGAGGATGTGCTGATGGTATTTGAGGTCTGTAGGTTGGCCTGATTAGCACAAAGCATTGAGTGTGTCTACACCATCTGACCCACTGAGTGATATTCATTTGTCATTCACATATTGGAGACCAACTGCTGTGTTTTAGCTCAGGGCAAGGGTTTTCTCCACGAGTAGTTTTTGTATGATTGCACTGGCAATTTTCCATCGTGATGTTACATAAAATACAAACTTAAGTGCAACATCTATTTAGAATTGGCTTTGCTGCTGTATTTCCTTTCGTCAAGAGGTTGTTTCAATGTTAAATGGAAAGTCCCTTTGTCTGAAAGAGATATTTAAAGGTTTCTATATATTATGCAGATGATTAATACATAGGGTGGCCATTTCCTTCCCGTCAAAAAGGAGGACTCTTAGCACGGGGACACGCAAGCAGAAATTTGTTTGGTATGATCCGGTTTCAAATTTTACTATGTTTTTTCACCAGATTACATAGAGGTGCATACACATACCACATAGCTAATAAAAATATACAAGATACAGCTCATGACAACATGCTCTTCTAATTCAGATTACATAGGTCTAATAATATTTTTTATGCTAATTAACATGAACAGGACTGAGTTGTATGACATTCTCACCTTGAGTTCAGGCAGCTGGTCACAGGCTGGGTAGAGGCTGGTTGAGGCAGGGCAGAGGCTGGTAGGAGGCGTGTTGGAGGCTGGGTAGAGGCTGATAGAGAATCTGATGGTAGAAGGGAGGTCTGGCCTCTTGGGACTGGCACAGTCTATTTGTGATACATCAGCCCTTTCCTGGCTGGTTCCAAGAGTTTCTTGTTCGCAAGGAATTTCTTGTATATCTCTGTGCACTGGTCTGTCAAATTGATGCAAATCTGCAGCTCTGCCTTGACACTGTCCACTTCCAGACGATTTCTCTCGTTTCTCCAGGCTGTGGTCATCATTGAAAATACACGCTCTGTATGTGCATTTCTACATGGGATAGAGAAGATGTAGGCACTGACTTTCCTCACATTCTCAAGTGGGACATCTGCTCTGGAAAAAAGTTTCAGATACCGCTCCTCGCTGTGGCAACCTTCCACAGTGCAGCTTCCACCACACCATATTCCCCATAGAGCTCATCTAGATCAATGTCTTTCAGATTGCAGGCCTGGACAGCATCAGAGTATTCTTCAAAAGACGCAGTACTGGTCAGGCTAAGCTTTGACACTTTAATATGAAAGCTGTTCTCAGAGAAGTCATATCTTTCACTCACATATTTCTTGGCTCTTTCTTAGAATGCAAGGAAATCAGCCCTACACTTCCCAGCCTGATGAGGAGTCAGCTGCTTCAGTTTGTTGTTCACAGCAAAGCCAAAGAAGTTATCCTTAAGCCTTCTCTCCAGTTTTCCTTTTTCAGTCATTAAGAAAAACACAGCGGTGATGCTGAATGATTTGGCCTCAAGTGATTTAATGCAGTCTGAAAACACTTTAAGAATGTGACTGAGAAAAAGAAAATAAAGTAGATGGTCAGGGCTGTCCAATACCCACCGCCCGACTTAGGCCGGGGAGCCCTCTGGCCTAACCTACTCCCGCCCCCCCTTCTGGAGGACGGGAGAGGAAGTCCGCCATGACGATCTGGGCCCCCGGCCTATGGACCACCTTGAAGTTATAAGGCTGTAGGGCCAGATACCACAGTGATCCGGGCATTGGTATCCTTCATGCGGATGGAGCCATTGGAGCGGGGGGTGGTCCGAACAGAGGGTGAATGGGCATCCCAGGAGGTAGTAGCGCAGGAAGCCCACCGCCCACCAGATGGCTAGGCACTCCTTCTCCACCGTACTGTACATGGCCTCCCTTTCGGAGAGCTTCCGGCTGATGTATAGGACGGGGCGGTCGCCCCCCCCACCTCCTGTGACAAAACACCCCCCTGTCCGATGCATCGGTCTGCAGAATAAAGGGAAAAGAAATGTTAGGGGGACTCCCCACAGAGAGTCTGCTATACCTTCTCAAACGCCTGCTGGCACTGCTCCGACCACTGGACCGGATCTGACGCACCTTTTCGGGTCAGGTCGGTCGAGGGGCTGGTGAGGTCCGCGAAGCAGGGGATGAACCACTTGTAATACCCCGCCAGCCCCAAAAACCGCCTCACCTCTTTTTTTGTCTTGGGCCGCGGGCACGCCGTCTTGTCCACCTGGGGGCGCACCTGCCCGCCCCCCAAGTGGTACCCCAGATTCCGTTCCTCCCTCCGTCCAATTGCACACTTCCCTGCTGGAACGTGGCCGGGGCCCCGAACAAGCCAAAGGGAAGCGTGGAAAATTGGTATAACCCATACAGAGTGGAGATTGCAGTTTTTTCCTTGGACTCTGGCGACAGAGGAATCTGCCAGTATGCCTCCGCCATCGCCTCGAAGGCCTCCAGGAAGGATTGGGCATCCTCCTCCGCCCAGGCGTTGGTCCAGCGCCTGGGCCTGCCTCCCCACCTGATCATTTTCGGTCCATGTTTTTTGTCTACTGTTAAAGGGAGTACCTGGAACTACTTGCTTATCTGTTTTTCCCCCTGTCTGTGCTCATGTTTTGGTGTTTTTGTCAAGCTAGAGTGTTCTGCCTTCGGCCCTGCCCCAGTTTTAACAGACTCTGGTTATGGTGTCGGACCTCGGGCTTCTACACCGGAACACTGCCTTGTTCCTCCAGACCGCGAGATGTCGGTGGAGTTTCCCTCCCGACTGGAGTAGAAGCTGAGGAGCACCTTCTGTTCCCTTTGGTCATTTTGCCTCATTGGTTCTCTTCTCATGTTGGTTGGGAAATAAAATCAATTAGAACGGCTATGCGTTTGGGCCACCAACTACAACACCACCTAATAATACTGATGTAACTTCCAGAGGCCTCCGCTGTGATGCTATCAAACTTCAGGTATAATCTGTCCTACTAGGAGGGTTTAGTTCTGACCGGGATAGATCACCATGGTAATGTCAACTACACACCTGGCCTTAATAAGACATACAATTATTATATCACATATGTCAAACTCACGGCCCGCTGCTATTTTTTATCCCCCTGCCCCCCGTCAGACCATATCGTCTGCGCCACCCCCACCCCCCTCTGTCGTAACTTACGTGCCACCCCCCCTGCCGACCGTATCGTCAGTGCCCGCCCTCCCTATAATTTTAATGGTCTGGCCCGCCTTCAATCAAAGTGGGCAGTATCTGGCCCAAACCTGAAAACGTATTGAAGTTTAACACCACTGCGATAAAGACCTGAACAATGAATGAATATTTGGCAAAAAAATTGTCTATATAGTTCACGTTTGCTCCAAGAAAAAACAAACCATGTTTTCATTGTGAACAAACACAAAGAATCTGCATACCACCTTATGTAGTTGTGTGTTGAGAGGATAAGTGAGCAATAAAAGAGCAAAAAGACTTTTTGTCAGAATGGGATGCTGGTGCAGGCGGAAGGGAGGGAGGGAGGACTCAAACGCAGGAGTTCCAGACGTGCTCTTTATTCCAAAACATAAGACTCACCAAACAGACGAACGTGCACCAACGGCAACTGACGTAGACAATGACGCAACAAAGGACAACTGGCACACAGGGCTTGAATACACAAGGGAGGTGCAGGTGATTGGACACAGGTGGAAGCAATCAGGCAATCACAGGACAGGAAGTGAAGCTCACCCAGAGACACGAGACACAAGAAACCATTCTTTCCAATTAAAGCAGGCCTGAGCAAGTGCAGTGAAGCAGCTATGTTATTCAATGGCATTAGAATGAACGATGCAGCGGCATGCAACCATGCAGTTAAGAGGAATTAAAACCATGGGCAAGATGACGGATTACACAAGAATAGAGCTCTACGTCTCGTGTGTGTATGTGTATGTGTTTATGCATCCGTGCGCACATGTACCTTTTTTTTGCTTTCTAGTTTGCCAAAATTGTACTTACGAAATTATTTCCAACACATATTAAATCTAACAATCTTAAACTTTGAAAAGTGCTATTGGATCTATGCTGTTGCATGGCTTCAGTGTACTTGTCAGGATTTGTTAGCTGTTGTTAATGCATGATGTATGGCTCTTTTCTTGATGCATGCATGTCAGGCAGTCATTAATCATAGTTAGAAGATATGTTGTAAGTCTCATATAATTTTACATGGTGTTCTCCCATGCACAAACACATTTCATATCATTCAACTGTATTAGGAAAAACATCTGGCAAACATCGGGCCTCCTGAGGTGTTGATATCACAGCGGAAGAACTTTCCTTTCCAAACTTTCCTCTGGTTTCCTCTCCAGCATTATGTTTCTTGAGGGTTCGTGGGTGTGACTGTCAGAACCAGACACACTTGGTGTGTCTGCACTGGTAAAACAGTTTGTTGTGACACACCCACCTTACCAGAGAAGACTAACCATGCGTTTAATGAGAAACAAAAGCTGGAAATAATTAATCCGACAGTAATTCCTCTTTATTTTACGCTTGCCAAAGTTTATAATTGAATAGGTAGGTGGCAGGAATTTTACAGACATTTGAAAGTTGAAAATAAAAGTTCAGGAAGGTCACAAAGACAAATATTCACTGTTTCAGCTGCTGTCATGCTGGGAAATTATCTTTTGATGTTCTTTCATACATTGATATTGTATGATTCAATTGCCCCTTTGTTAAGTCCTGACAATCATAGAGTAGTTGAACAGGGTTTGACTACAACTGCTTAATAGACTCATGCAATGTTTTCAGATTTCCCTAACATTCAGCAGGGTTTTGTGAATTTGGAGCTAGTGATTAAAATGTTTTTAAACACAGGTGTAGCTAACATTATCAGAGTATGCTATCACAGCAATATTACCCCAATCAGTTTCTTTGTATATGCTTAACCAGGTACTACAGCTATACTGGATTTATGTTGCCATTTTTAATAATCAGACCACTGAAAAATACCTGCATGGCTTTACAAAAACCCTTTTTTTCCCCAAATTTGGGGAAAACTTAAGAGCTTTGTGTTATGTGGCAAGGGGAAAGGTGGATAAATTTGGAGATAAGGAATACCACAAAGTATTTGATTTTAAATGCACTGCCAGAACCGACTATACTATCATCTCAGCCATTAAAATCATTACTGTAACAGTGTAAATTAAGCGTTTAGGGTTGCCTTATTTAGACTGGGACATTAATATTCTAATAATAACGCCTTACCTGATTATAGATTAAGATTGCATTTTAAAGAAAGACACCCAGTCTTGCAAGATTGGTGGTTGGTAAATGTGTAATTCAATAATAGCCATTATGTTGTGGTTTGGTTTTTGTTACTTGTTGTTTTGTGTTCTTCCACTTTCCTCCTCTCTTTTTGCTTTCCCTCTTCCTGGCAATAGGAGACGGCAGAGGGCGAGGTTGGTTGACTGTGCAGAACGAGACGCACCTGGTTCCCATCCCACCTAATTACGTGTGCCATAAATACCTGCTCTGCTCGTCACTCCAGTGCCAGAGTATCCCCGTTCTTGCCCGCTGCTGGTTGTGACTTCCTGCCCACTTGGGATTCCACTACAGCAACTTTTCCCCCCATGCTCGACTCCAGCCCTGCCAGCTCGACCTCTGTCGTTATTTTAGTTATAATGCAAACAAGTTCAGTCATGCTAAATAATGCCAAACGTAATGTTCATTTATAATAACTTTAATTTGGCCAAAAGCAATTACTTGTTTTTTTAATATCAGATCACGACAGGACAAGTATAGGTTGATGTTTGAAGGAGATATATCATCCTCATTTCAAGACTCATACTTCTATTTGTCAACACGTTCATATCCTTTGATGTTCAAAAAGCATATCATTTTTGTCATATTGTCTGTCTTCTGTCTGAAATATTTAGTTTTAGCACCTGTCTCTTTAAGCCCCCCCCCCCCCCCTCCAAACTTCACCAATCTTAGCACAAGTCCAGCGTTAGATTGGCCCAGGCTGAGGAAACAGTCTGTTTCAATTATTTTCGCCAACCCACAGCCTTTTCCCAATTCTTAATTGATATTAATTCATTATAGAAAATCATACGAAAAACGTGCAAGTTGTTTCATTCCAGTGTTTGGTGGTTGGTAGACATCCCAGACAGCCACATTGATGTGTAGAAGACCTTTCAAAGTGGAATTTTCACTAAAGAATCTGAATGACTTTTTAGCCTAAGTCGTGTCACAATTTGGTTATTGGGGCAGTATAATTACATATCGTTTTAGTTACTAGTTAGTTGTACTTGACTGTACACTTCAAAATAAGATAAATGGATCATCTGACACAAGCTCATTTTAGTAACAAGATAAGAACAAAAAAGCAGTTGCAAGAGAAAGAACACATTTACACTCCAATTAGTGCTTTTAAAGACTGGTGTATCAAATGTAGAAAACAAAGCCTGGAGCGTCCAACATAATGAGTCAGTGAACCATGGCTTCCAATGGGCCTCCTTCGTCACTGTCACGTCCACCGAGTGCCTCAGTCACATTTAAATTGGCCCAGGGGCTGCGGACATTGATAAAGGGTCTGTGAGAAGTGGGAAGCATGCAGACTCATTTCAGCAGGCTTGGTTGAGGGCGTCCAGTCACTGTCCATCACTTCTCCGTTATTTGCATTGGCCACATCAGTCCAGAGTGTTGATCAATGCGCGTCAAAGTGAGCTTTCTTTCAGTATTAGGAGCTGCTTAGGCAAAGCTCAACAAGGTTAAGTGCTGTTGAGAGTACTGCCTGTATCCAAAAGGCTCTGTATAAATGCCACATGAAAGTAGACACTGCTCAAAATAGAACAAAAAAGCATTTTTTGAATTTGCAACCTAAGGAAAGTACAGCAGCTGTCTCTGCAGATATCATTGACATCTTCACTTAAAAAAAATTGTTATGAGGAAAACTTTATTACTTGATTTTCAACGTGTTTTAGCAGCAACCATCATAATGTTAAGTCTGCCTCCTCTTGTCCTTCCGCAGCCCTGCTCTCTGTCTTGTGCCGCATCCGTCAATTGCAGCTTGATGCCATGATGAAGCCAGGTCAGTTAAAAATGTGGACAGACTGGGTTTGTTGGAATCAGGCAGCCAGATTATTCATTTTATATGTCCTATGTAATGAATATTGAACACTTTATATCTCCATATATAGCAATTTGTATTTAGAATTGGAATTTACAATAATTTAATTTCTTCTCTTTTCATCTCCCTCACCGCCCATCTGTGTCTCTCCCTCATCACTCTGCTTACCAGGTTGTGGTTGTGGTCAATTGTAGTGGAAAAGGTTTTGCAGACCTGGCAGCTTTGAAAAGCTATGCACATTCGTCACTCAACATTTCCTTTTTTGTACCAGCACCAGAACTAATTAGGCTGCGTAGCGGCAAAGGTTTATGGCTGTAAGTTATGGGGAGAGGAGATTCCTTGGACACCATCTCAGACCTACGTCAATTTTATTATTTTTATTATTTTTGTGATATGTGTGTATGTCTACAGTTCGACTTGTGAATGAAGTTGCCCTGTGTTAATAGTATTAAAGCAAGATTAATTTGCACAACTTTGCTTTATGGCATGGCAAACATATTCACTATGGAGTAGAGATGTGCTAACAGGCAGGCATGAACACAAATCCATAGTAATACATTCAAAAGGACATTATGCATGAATTTATGTACACATAAGCATGCATATTGCATTCTCATTGTTTTTGTTTTTTCTTTCCTTTTTTTACCTACCACAAACACAGTGGAGCCAGATGTCTAACAGGCTGCAATCTAATTTGTGTGTTTACAGGTGGGGACAGCTCACTTTTTTTCTTAAACTTCAATTTTTAATGGTACATATTTATTTTCAATTACAGATTGATCTTGCGATCAGAGTCATCCCTCATTCAGTTCTCTGTAACTCCATTTTACCCCAAATCCTTGAGGAGAAAACAAAATATTAATGAACAAGTGAAAGAGATCTTGTTTGTGAATACACAGCCTCCACTGGTTTTGGCTCAACAAGACTGTGCCTAGATTAAAACAAAAGTATTTATCTGTGGCTTTTCATACATACATACATACTGGTTTTAGCTGTGCAGGTTTGTATCGTTATGGTTTAAATGCACTTATTGTAAGTTGCTTTGGATAAAAGCATCAGCTGAAAGACATGTAATGTAATTCATTTTTCAACAGTAAAGGCTGTCAGGTTACTTTTAGCAAACATTTCGAGAAGTTCTTGATCTCCAATTAATTGTTGTTCTCCAATTAATTGTTGTCGTCAAAAAGGTCTAACACGAAGGACATTACGGAAGGAGGAAGGTTGTGTTTTGCTCAGCTCAAAAACTGGACAAACGTAAGCTAAGACACAGCTAACTAGCACCACCAGGCCTACCAAGAAGCAGAAGGGCTCTGTAGCAGTGAATCAATTTTCAAATGCTAGTCCTCCCTGGAACTCTCTTTGTGAAAAGCCGAAGAGGAAATCATACCCCCAGGATGTGGGAGAGCGACAAACAGGCAATATCCAGCGCCCTGAGATTTCTGATACAACTGGCTGGCCTGCTCTGCCACACAGGCAAAACTACTCCTCCTCAACCGAGACACTCATGTTGACAGAACCAAGGTCAGCTGAGGAAAGTAAAACCAGCAACCAAGCCTAGAACTAAAAAACAGATTTTCTCCATTGACGCAGGATCCCAAATATCCATTTGATCTGAATCTGGATAAAGTCTGTTCTCAAAGCAGGGTAAGGACATAAAACAAAAAAGGCCGCAGGAAAGGCTAATGATCTGATTGTTGGTGACTACGCCGTTAAAGATGTCAGAGCGATATGCAGCACAAATACCAAAATACTCTCTTTTCTGAAAGATATGGTTTCCAACATGAGAAGATCATGAACATTGTGGCTGACCATCCCACGGTGAAAAACATCATTGTGCATACGGGAAGCTGTGAAATTGTGAATAAAGTGTCTGAAGCGAGACTTAATTGATCTGTTAAACACAGTCAGCTCTGTCAATGTTGAGGTGTTTATCAGTGGGCCTCTCCCACCAGTGAGAGGAGGATATGAAAGATTTAGCAGGCTGTCAACCACAAGTGTTGACCACTCAATTCATTTTATCAACAATTTCTACCTTTTTCGGGAGCGCAGGCCAAAAAAAGCATCACTGTAGAGATCATATGGGAAGGACAGCCAAGAGGAGCAGCCACCGACTTCATCATCAGGTGTCCGCCTCTGATGACCCGCTTCCTCCACCACTCCAAGAGGAGGTGTCCTTGCTTCCCACTTCCACCCCTCAAACTTCATCTAGGTCCCGTTCCCATCCCTCTCTCCCACTTTCCCATCCTTCCACTGCATGGAGTTCCCTGACCACATGAAAGAACTGGTCATTGCTGGAACGTTCTCTCCTATACCCCGTCATCGACAGCCCCGTGTCCCTCCCCCACCTCCACTACGTCTCACCACACATCCTCTGGGTCCCCCAGCTGATAAAGGTAATAACTGATATATTCTGGGTCCAGGCTACAAGGATAATGACACCCTCCAGGAGAAGTTGAGTGTATGCAGTTCTCCTTAATTCCTGTCCTGATAGTTTATAGGAAAAAGGTGAGGCTGCGAAGTGACAATCGTAAATCCACTTATTTATCAAATCATTCATTCGTTGTCTGCCTGTCCAAATAAATGCAGCCAATAAAGATTTAAACGCATTAAAAAAATTAAACTCAGCTTTCACTGTCAGGAAAAACTTTTTTAATCAATGATTTTATAGTTAGGCACCATCTGGACTTTTTTTTTTAACTGAAACCTGGTTAGACCAAGATAACAATGCAACTGTTCTTATTGAATCAGCACCTCCAAACTTCAGTGTCATGAGTGAAACAAGAGTGCATAATAAAGGGGGTGGAGTTTTTTTTAATGTAATTTAATGATTCTCTTGAATGCAAGCAGAGGGTCTTTGGTAATTTCACTTCATTCGAATATGCAGCTCTCACATCCACACAAGCTCTATTCCTGAACATTTTCAGACCACCCAAATACTATGCAACCTTCTTTGAATTTGACTGTATTTTTATTGTTGGTGATTAAAATTTCCAAGTTGATGGACAGAAGGTCGATAGAACTATGTGGTGTCCTTGATAACTATGATCTGACTCAGCATGTGACAGGACTCACACACAATAGGGGCACACTCTTGGCCTAATCCTCACGAAAGGTCTAAACATTTTCATGGTTGTTGTGACTGATGTTGCACTGTCTGATAATTTCAGAGTTTTCTTTAAAAGTGCAATTTCTTTGAACACAAATTCAATTCATTTTATTATACAAAATCGCAAAATCGCAAATTACAAATTCGCCTCAGAGGGCTTTACAGTCTGTACACATGCAACATCATTCTGTCCCAAAACCCTCACATCGGCACAGGAAAAACTCCCCAAAATATGAAAAAACCCTTCAATGGGGAAAAAAAGGGAAGAAACCTTAGGGAGAACGTCAGAGGCGGGATCCCTTTCCCGGGATGGACGTCATGTGTACAGAATTAACAATGTAAAAGATGTACAATACATTCAATTCCTCTAACAGAAATGATACAAGTAATTGCAAGTAGCAGAACAAGTGTACGGCAGGACCACTGCAGGGACACCCACCATCAGATAGAACCACCATCCATAGAGGCTTCTGTGGGAAGGGAGAGCAGAAAGATGTTGGTTTATGATGACAATAATATGAATCATATTTAAAGTAATGATGATGGCAGCAGCAGGTGTCAGCAGAGCCATGCCAGGAGTCAGAACCGGGGTCCGCACGACACTATGATCCATGGAGACCTGCTAGGCGAGAAAGCACAAAGAACTCCCGGAAAGAAGCTGAATTAGTGATGTACATTAATAAAACATGGATGATTGTGGAAGGACAAAGTTAGAGTGAGAGAGGGGCTCTGTGTGTCCTAAGAAGTCCCCCGGCAGTCTAAGCCTAGAGCAGCTTAACTAAGGGCTGGTCCAGGCTAACCTGAGCCAGCCCTAACTATAAGCAATATCAAAGAGGAACGTTTTAAGCTTCATCTTAAATGAACTGACCGAGTCTGCGCCCCCGGACTGAAAGTGGAAGCTGGTTCCACAAAAGAGGAGCTTGATAACTGAAGGCTCTGGCCCCCATCCAACTTTTTAAAACTCTAGGAACCACAAGTACCCCAGCATCTACGGAGCGCAGATGCCTTGTAGGGCAATACGGTGTAACAAGCTCTTTAAGATAAGACAGTGCCTCACCAGCAAATGCCTTGTAGGTGAGGCGAAGTACCTTAAATTCTATTCTTGATTTAACAGGAAGCCAGTGCAGAGAAGTTAATACAGGAGTTATATGATCCCATTTCTTAGTTCTTGTTAATACACGTGCAGCAGTATTCTGAATCAACTGGGGAGGTTTAAGCGAATTACAAGAGCAGCCTGTTAACAAAGAATTACAGTAATCCAGTCTAGAAGTAACAAATGCATGAACTAGTTTTTCTGCATCACTTTGAGACAGGAAGTTCATGATTTTCGATATATTACGTAGATGAAAAAAGGCAGTCCTTGAAGTCTTCTTTATATGCGAGTTGAAGGACATATCCTGGTCGAAGAGAACTTCAAGATTTCTGACGGTGCTGTTGGATACCAGAGCAATTCCATCCATAGAGACTGTATCACGTGACAGCTGACTTCGAAGGCGCTCTGGGCCTATCATGATAACTTCCGTTTTTTCCGAGTTTAACATCAGGAAGTTGCAGGTCATCCAAGTTTTGAAGTCTAAAAAGCTGGTTGGTGTCTTCTGGCTTGATAGATACAGTTGAGTATCATCTGCATAACAATGGAATTACAATCTTAAACTAAACTGTATTTACATTTATCCTTCGCCAGCAGTTTAAGATAAGACTCAATGTCGGCCGCTCTGGCCCCGGGTATACAAGTAACTATGGCCCCTGGTTTCACTAACTTCACGTTCCTCAGAATGCAGCTACCTATCACGAGAGTTGGCTTCTCAGCGGGTGTGTCGCTGAGTGGGGAGAAGCGGTTTGAAACGTGAAGTGGTTGGTGGTTAACTGTGTGCTTCGACTTAGACTTATGCTTACTCCGGACAGTCACCCAGCCTCCCGGGCCGCTCGGGGGTTGCCGGGGGACAGTTAGCAGGAGCAAACGATACGTCTATGTGCTCCGCACCGACTATAGGAGATGGCTGGTTAAAAGCGGCTACTGACTGAGCCTCCATGGTGCGGAGCCGTGCTTCTAACTCAATAAGCCTCGCCTCCAACTGATCAAATATACTACACTTCTTACATGTACCAGTATCCGTAAGAGAGGCATAGCTAAACATGTGACACACCGAGCAAGCAAGAGCAGGGGAGGTAGGGAGGGAAGACATCACAAGTTTAGCTGCTAAGCTAATGCTAAAAGAGGTAGCGTTAACGCTAAACAACGTCAAAGCAACAAATGTCCAGACCAAGGTTGTGAAGCGTTACATCACTGAAAGCACCAGTGAACTATTCATACAGAGGTTTTCCTTCACACCAGCTCTTTTTCTTCATCTCAATGAGCTTGTAGACAGCTTCAATTCCAAAGTAGAACATTTTATTGATCACATTACACCCACTTACGTGAAAGTTGTCTCAAACAAAGATGTCCTTGGAGAAATGCCCCGCTGGCCAGAGTGAGTCAGAAGGCTGAGCGCAGGTGGCGCAAAACAAATCTCCAGGTCCACTGTGACATATATAAAAACAGACTTCGTAATTATAATTCTGAACTTAGAAATGTAAAACAAGCTTTCTTCACTGACATAGAAAACTAAAAATAATAACGCACGCGCCTTATTTCCCACCGCCGACAGGCTAACAAACCCTCCATTGTCAGTGGCTGCTGAGCTCCAATCCACCTGGATCCACCATGCAATCATTTTGCTTCCTTTTTTTACCGATAAAATTCAGACAATTAGACAAGCAGTGAGTGCCTCCACACCTAACACAGGATATGTCGTATCCCAATCTCAGAATAACACCATGACATGATCAACCATACAGAAATACATACTGTGCTCGTGCTGTGCTGGGACATTAGGTGGACCACGTCATGGTCCACCTGATTCTTGCATACAGGCAGAAACTAAAGCTCCGCAAACCTGTGGTGAGAGAATCCAAGCAGACCAGCGAGGTACTACAGGATCTTCGGGCGTGTTTTGACTGCACAGACTGGTATGTTTTCAAGACTGCTACTGACAATCTGGATGAGTTCACAGAGGCTCAAACTTACATCGCCCTCACCTCGTCGCCCTCACTTCTGTAGTCATGAAGTCTTTTGAACGGAGAGTCCTGTCCCACCTGAAGTCCTTCACCGACCCCCTCTTGGACCCCCTGCAGTTCGTCTAGAGAGCCAACAGGTCTGTAGACGATGCTGTCAACATGGCCATCCACTTTATCCTCCAGCATCTGGACTCCCCAGGAACCTACGCTAGGACAACACCATCTTTTTCTGGCGCTAGATGGTGCAGCACATTTAGTAGAGTAAGACAATGGTGAAGCTAATTCTTTTTTACGCTGTGATGAAAAGTTCCTGTCAATATTACAAACAACTGACTCAAAAGACAGAAAAGCAAATAAACATAAAACAAAAAAAAAATCTTGAGGCAAAATATCCCAGCATCTTTTAGCTGGCCCGAAACGTCTGATAGTACGTGTTATCAAAAAAATAATTTGCTTTGGTTACAATAATACAGCTTTTGTTCTTTAATGCAACATTTTATTATTTAAGTGACACATAACTGCATAGGTGTTAATTACTCAAATTGTAGCTAAAAATATTAATATTTTCTGTTTCGAACACCAAAGGTTTGTAACCATGTGTTCGTATCAGAAAGCAGCAACAACCTGAATCTTTATGAAGACCCCTTTTAAAGATTTGACACATCGGTCGGCATACTTCACCCCTACTGAGCTGGAAATGATAATGCAATCATATGGCGAGTATGAACCCATAATTAGAAAAGGGGCAATTTAATTTATACATAATCCATACGTTTTACTAGTTCCCAGTGGGAAAATTACATTTTTTACACTGTTTGTTCAAATGCACTACACGCAGGCTTGAAAAACACACCCATGCTCATATTTAATACCAAGAATAATATTGCTGGTAAAAACTGGTACAATGGTATTGAACCTATAATGTATTTTATTCAGGTGCAATCCTATGGAACTTCTCTTTAATGGCTCTCACTGTTTTGTGTCCAGGGAATACCACAAAAACGTTTTAAAGACGTCTCACAGCGAGGCACACTTTTCTCACGACTCTGCATATAGTAGCTTTACTAATATTCTCTGCATCACCAATGTTGTATAGGAAACAGCCGTTTGCAAAAAAACGTAATGCTACACAAAGAATCTGCTCGGATGTGACAGGACGGGAGGTTATATGAGGACTTTTGAGGTTATGTACAAATGTGATTGACTGTGAAGAAAAACGATACCGT
This sequence comes from Pungitius pungitius, assembly GCF_949316345.1. Taxonomy (NCBI): domain Eukaryota; kingdom Metazoa; phylum Chordata; class Actinopteri; order Perciformes; family Gasterosteidae; genus Pungitius; species Pungitius pungitius. The sequence continues at coordinate 19,207,704 of NC_084902.1, read as the reverse complement.
TAAAAAGTAGAGTATCTGGAAATGAAAATATATCCAATCAGTGCCTCAATATTCTCTCCCGACGTATGCTTAACACCCTGCGAAGTAATACCGCTTCTTCATCAACAGGATCGGACATGGCATGTTCGAGAAAAAATGTTAGTCTTTTACATGACAGATCTTATTTTGTTCATATGCTGAAACTGCGCTAAAATATTTCTGGTACAGAGTAATTTAATGAGGGCTGTGTCATTGGCTGGGCTGCTGTCAGAGGGAACAGACTGTGAAAGAGAATGGAGGTTTATTGAAGAAAACCTGCTCCCGACCAGGTTAGGTTTACAGGCTCAATTACCATAGTGACTGACCCTGAGGTTTAGTTACCTCCCTTTCTGAAACAGACAGCTCAGCGTTTCCCTCCTCTCAGGGTTAACAAACTCTTTAGTTTCCACTAAACCGGCATCTTGAAACGGACCCTTGGATGATGCGCCGTGGATGAGTCCTCTCTGCATGTTGCTGTTGTTCTCGCAATGTTGTGTGGGAAACATTAGGTTGAGTCCACAGTTACGTTTTAGAATCAATTTATTCTATTCTTAACATGCAACAGTTCCTGGCAGGTATAAATATCCAGTTTGGTGGTCAAAACCTTTAGCCCTTCCGGGGTCAAACACTGTGAATCCACAACCTAAATATCCCAGCTAATTAGTGTTTAGTGGACCGCCACCCTGTGTACAAAAAGGGGAACATAGTTCCTACGTCACCCGTATTTGGCTCTTACACTACCTGTTTACTGTGAGGGTGATGTTTTGGGGTTGCATGTCTTGTGCATGCATTCGTGCCTGTCCAATAGAGAACAATTTGAAGATAATAACAGGAAATATTTTATACCGTGTTTCTGCTGACCTACACTACAATCTGATTTATGTCTACTGAATATAAATATAAGGCTTGTGTCCATGTGACATCACCCACCCTATCTTTGTCATTTCCCATTTTCCACTTCAACACACACACACACACACACACACATTCACACACATACCATACACCCAGCCATAACTTTAAAAAAAGAAGCTGCTCAGTCCAATTTTGTAATCAATGTCCACAGAAAATAGGATTCCTCCAGCCGCTGGCAATTAATACATTTGTGTCCTTTTTTAACACTAGTGAACCGAGCTTGAAATTACCAATGACTGGCTCCTGCTCATTTACATATTTATTGCAGTTGAGGACAGGGTGGTGGCAGCGGCAATGGTGTGTGTGGAAGAGGGGTGGGGGCCTGAAAACTGGGGCGAATGATTGATGTGGAGCTCGCCTCCCGCATTACAAACAGCCCATTGTTGGGCAGATAGAGGAAGAGTGAGAGGGAGAGAGGGAGATAGAGATAAAGAGAGAGGAAGAATGTAGAGCGGTCAGTTGATTAAAGTTGAATGAAGTAGGATCAGTCTGTGCTGCCGGTTTATGTCCTCTAGCCCTCCTTCTCCCCGTTTCCATCAACCCCTTTTTAGTTCCTCCCGTGCTCTAGCTACATTTTGCAGGGAAGATGGCGGGAGCATTAAAGGCCTTGTTTATTGGATGTTGAAAAGGACTGGACCAACGAAAGCCTGATACTGAGGATTTGCTTGAAAAGATTCAATCAGACATGTTTTCACTGCAATTAATTGGCGGACTCCGAGGGGGAGGTATTTGTGGATGAAGAGATTGGCGACGGAGGTATGAACGAGTGTGATTGTTCCAAGAACCCGCCCCACCCCCCACCATGAACCCCCTATCCCATGTTGTACACCCCCATGCTTCCCTCTGTCATTTTGAGCGATAGTTTGGAAATGTCCTTTGAATGATGCTAAAGAGCAAACTCGTCCACCCTCCCACTTCCCTCCGCCTCCTCCTCCTCCCAGTGAATTATGAGTATTATTTCTGGGAGGTTGGATGTGGTGAGCCAGAGAACAGCGCTACACTGATTTGATTGGATCTGACCTGACTCCACTTGTGTCGCATTCACACTAAAAGCATTGTTCATATGAGTGTATGTGTGTGTGTTTGAGAGAGCTTTAATAACCGTGTCCTAATTATGACACAACACAAGAAGTAAAAGTAGTATTGTTGACCCAACGCTGACCCTCATATGTGTATTCACCTCTTTGACAGACACTAACATTAAAGCCAAACTGTTCTTAACCTCAAGTCTGTGTATCATTTAGACGTAATTGGTTTTGATGTATCAACTTTGTTTTGTTAAAGAAAAGAAACCATACATCTGTGAAAAACATTTCACATTTTTTCCCAAAAGATATGTTTGACTGGAAATTTTTAGGGTTCTCGCTACGACTAGTCGTAGAGGAACCTATTTTTTTACAGTTGTAAAAGACCAAACTCCTCCCAGGGATTACACACGATTCTTTTCAAATCCACGCAGCATGCTCTTGAGACCTTAGGTTCTAAAAGTTGCATTTTGGCAGAAGAAATATTAAAAAAATATATTAAACTGTGCGTAGGAGCAATTTACAAAAAACACCTTTTGAATGATTTCGAAGGAAGTTGGGTCATGTATGGTATTTTGAGAAGCTTTTATTTTGGGATGGTACGGCAGAATGTCCTGGTTATCACAAAGTCACACCTTGGTGATGTGTACTCTCTGCCTGAAGTGGAATGGTCATGAACGTATTGATTGTTTCCTTTTAAATCTACCCTGAAAATAATATACAGAAATAATAAAACTTGTCAATACAGTCTTTTATTTTTATTGTAGTATTTTAAGGTTTAGTACTAGTTGTAATTGTGGTACCAGCAGTAGAAGAGGTAAGTACTAGTTGTACTAGTATTTGAAAGAGAAGTTTGTATTTAAAAAAAACGGCTTCATTCTGTGCTTTATGGTTGAGGTACACATAATCCTTGAGGCTTTTTTGAAATAATTGAATAATGGGTGAGGGAGGGGTTCGGAAGACAGAATGTTTGTCATTCAAACTAAATGGACTTGACCACTCAAAGCACATTAACACTACATGCTCATTTAGCAGTTTACAAAACATGCACCTTCTGGTTTTTTTTATTACAAATATGTCAGCAGATTTGTATTGGAGCCTATGGGGCTTGAGACAGACTTTGTCTCACTATCGGGCTCCTCACGCCAAAAGTAAATAACTGTGGGATTCCATATCCATATGAGTCCGACCAGTCTGAAGCCTGAAAAGTGAATATTGTGCCTGTGGGGGCAAAAGTGCCATTTTCTTTTTACTGAACTCTGACACAGCTCCCACTCTGCTCCACTCTAAGAAACGCAATACACACTAATGTAAAACTCAAACGGTCCCAAAATCTATGAAAAAAGTACAATAGATATCAACAAGCATTAATGCATTCCAACAATAATAAGATGTCGTAATAAAGATTCGAAGAATACTTGGAATGCATCAATGGATTCCAACAATGAATAGAAGTGTAAAGGTAATATTTTGAGTGTATTTACATAATCTTGAACTATTATAGATGATTATAGCTTTATAGACTGCTACTTCTTCTACTAAAACTAAAACCATTACTACAACCAATAACTATAATAACGTTCAGAGAGAGAGGAACCTGGGGGATCAGCTGAGCTTTCTTTATAACACTATTACAAAATGTATTATCATTACCATAAATACAAACCAGACAACATATTGTGTGGAGTGCATATATAGAGCTGATTGTACATTAAGATAGAATACTATTTGTCAGCAAATTTCAGTAATAATAATACATTTTATTTATATAGCGCTTTAACATGGTACTCAAAGACACTTTAAAGTAAAACCAGCACAGATATAGCACAAACAAATAAGCAATAAAACAAGCATATTAAATGCAATTAAAAACATTAAAACCAGTTACTATCAGGTGAAGAATTTAAAGAGAATGGCTCGACATTAACGCTTTGAGGCACTTGTCATCCAAAGTCAAGTTACAGCTTAATCATTTTAATTAATTTAGGCATATTTCCCTTTGACAACGAAGATGAGCTGTAATATTATACAAATAACATAGGTGACTATAGAGCTGTTTGTAAACATGTTTAGAACATTACACAATTTCTGCAATTCAACTACCTAAATTAAAACAATATAAATGATGCTAATAATGCTAAAAGCTGCTAGACTAGCTGACACAGTTTCGACATGCTACACACACGTTTTCACACGCACTTACGCCACACATCTAATTTCTCAGGTTAAAAATATAAATTCAGAGACCCTTTGGTTCCTGCTCAATTTCCCAGACAGTAGCACCCTGTAGCGTAGCGTCCCCCCCCCCCCCCACCCAACAAAATCTCACTGCAAAAAACTCAGTTTTTTTTAAAAGTTGGCAGCGATGCTAACGTCACTTTTGAAAAACGCTAGCTAGCCAACGTCACTTTCGGTGTAATAAACGTAATGAGTTTCCCCGAACAAGTCTTAATGCTGAAGAGGTTGTATTTTGATTAGTAATGAGTAGAGATGAGCCGGATACTTAGCTGAAACGAGTATCCGGTACGGATAAAGCACTTTGCCGAGTACGAGCATTATACGAGTAATACGAGTCAATATCTGTGCTCGGATTGAATAAAAGTCCTCATTGGGTAGCTGTCTGTGTCTGCGTTCTGTGATTGGCTGGTAGTCACAGCGCCCCTGGGGTTTATTAAGACGTGGTTTGTAAGAATGCGACTCGCGTTGCGTCTCTGCCTGTCAGAGATTTTTTTTTTTTCCATTTGGCTCAAACCAGTTTTCAGTTTTTTTACTTCACGCACTGACCTCTCTCTCTTTTTCCTCTCTCTGCCGGAGTTTTTTTTTACCGTCTGCTGGCTCTCTTCACACACACCCCACAATAATTAAGAAGGAATGCTGTTAATCAAGCTCCCTGCGAAGGGT